>NW_007247770.1:71763-73564 GCF_000164805.1 Carlito syrichta | reverse complement strand
CTCCCCTAGCAGTTTTCCTCAACTGCCAATTCACCAGCCCAACAGTTTCCCATTACTGCCAATCACTTTCTTATAGCATTATAATTGTTCAAGATCATCTTATGAGTGACAACATATGGAACTCTGTTCTTTGTTTCTGTGATAAATCACTGAGTATGATAGACTCCAAATCCATCCAGGTTACTGCAAAGTCCATATATTTGTCGTTCTTTATCATCCACTTGTTTTCTTTTTTTTTTTTTATAATCGATATTTTTTATTTTGATATTGTGGGGTATAGTCAAGGGTTAGGTATACAAATATGCTTCATTCAGGCCCCCTTGTTGATAATTGGTGTCTCCCCGTCTCCAGCCAGATGTTTCTACCATTAGTCCCATCTCCCCCCCATAGTTTCCCAACACTGTTAGTCATTTTCTTATAGTAGTGCATTGGATGATCAAGGTCCACTATATGAGTGAGAATATGTGGTACTCAGATCTTTGTTTCTGTGAGAGATCACTTAGTATTATAGACTCTAGCTCCATCCAGGTTGCTGCAAAATTCATGATTTTGTTCTTTTTTATGGCTGCATAGTAGTCCATCGTGTATATGTACCACATTTTTTTAATCCAGTCTTCTTTTGATGGACAGCGTGGTTGGTTCCAGGTTCTTGCTATTGTGAACAATGCTGCAATAAACATTCACGTGCAGGTATCTTTTTTATAGAGTGATTTGAGTTCTTCAGGGTATATTCCCAGTAGGGGCATTGCAGGGTCATATGGGAGGTTGATGTTTAGAGCTTTTAGGAATCGCCACACTGCTTTCCACAGAGGTTGCACTAGTTTACACTCCCACCAACAGTGTAGAAGTGTTCCCTTTTCACCACATCCTCTCCAACAACTATTATTTTCTGAATTATTGATAATTGCCATTCTTACTGGAGTTAGGTGGTATCTCAGTGTGGTTTTGATTTGCATCTCCCTAATGATTAGTGAGGTTAAGCATTTCTTCATGTGTCTGTTGGCTGCTCGGATGTCTTCCTTTGTGAAGTATTTGTTCATATCTTTTACCCACTGTATAATGGGGTTGTTTGTTTTTTTCTTCTCAGCACATTTGAGTTCCTTGTAGATCCAGGATGTTAATTCTTTGTCAGACCTGGAGTTGGCAAATACTTTTTCCCAGTCTGTAGGCTGTCTCCCTGCTCTCTTGATGGTTTCTTTGGCTTTGTAGAAGGTTGTCAGTTTAATGAGGTCCCACTTGTCTATCTTATCCCTTATGGCCTGTGGGTTTCGAGTTTTGTTCAGGAATTGGATGCCAGTTCCAATTTCCATGAGGGTATGTCCTTCATTTTCTAAGGTTCTTATGGTTTGAGGTTTTATATTTAGGTCCCTGATCCATTTGGAGTTAATTTTTGTGTATGGGGATAGATAGGTGTCCTATTTCAATCTTCTGCATGTGGTCAGCCAGTTTTCCCAGCACCAGTTACTGAATAGGTTCTCCTCTCCCCAGTGGTAGGTGGTGGAGGCTTTGTGGAAGATGAGTTGGTTGAGAAATTGAGGTCTTGCCTCTGGAATCTCAATTCTATTCCATTGGTCTATATGCCTGTTCCTATACCAATACCAAGCTGTTTTGATGATTGTAGCTTTATAGTAAAGTTTGAAGTCTGGTAATGTGATACGACCTGCTTTGTTTTTTTTTTGCTGAGGATTGTTCTGGCTATTCTTGGTCGTTTGTGTTTCCATATAAATTCCTGTGTTGTTTTTTCTAGGTCTGAGAAGAATGTTGCTGGTAATTAGATAGGTATTGCATTGAATCTGTAGAT
>NW_007247770.1:0-71461 GCF_000164805.1 Carlito syrichta | reverse complement strand
TCTTTTCCTATTTGGATACCCCTGATTGTCTTCTCTTCTCTGATTGCTCTAGCCAGGACTCCCAATACTATATTGAACAGGAGGGGTGAGAGTGGGCATCAGAACATACCTCAAAGTAGTAAAAACCATCTACAAGAAACCCACAGCCATTATACTCCTAAATGGACAAAAATTGGAACCATTTCCCCTGAAAACTCATGGATGATTTTGATGTCCAAGAACTTTGTTTATAAAGCAGTAGCAAGGTTTGAGAGGATTGACTCTAACTTTGAAAGAAACCTTCTGTGGATAAAATACCATAAAAAAGTATTGAATTCTACAAATACATCTTTCATGAAAGGAAGATTCAATAGATGTGGCAAACCTTATTTTTGTCTTATTTTAAGAAATTACTACAGCCACCCTGACCTTCAGCAACCACCACCCTGATCATTTTGCAGCTATCAATACTGAGGAAAGTTCTCCCCAGCTCAAAGATTATCACTTGCTGAAGACTCAGACAACTGCTGTAATTTCTTGGCAACAAAGTCTTTGAATTAAGATACGTGAATTTATAAGGCATAATACATAGTACATTTAATTGACTACAGTATAGTCTAAAGTTTTATGTGCACTGAGAAGTCTAGAAAATGTGTGCCACACTTTATTGTGATATTTCTTTTATTGTAACGGTCTAGAATCAAACCACAATATCTACAAAGTGTTAGTGTAATTGTATTTTGACTTAATTTTCCTTATTTTTATATTCCTTTACAATGTCTATGATTATAGAATGATAAATTTGCCATAAGACTAATACCTGAATTGTGTTGTTTCAAAACAATATAATGCCACTACAATCACAAATACTGAAAATTCTGTGAAATTTTATTCATAGAGATTTTTATAGGGAAATTAATACAAGTTACAAATATGATTATCAAATTATTCATCTTTATTTGTGGCAGAAAATGGTATCAGATCTGTTGACATTTCAGTATCTCAGATTCCAAGTGATTCTGGAAGCTCAAAAGCAAAACACTGCATTATTTACATTCGTGTTTTGTTTGCTTTTGAGGATAATGACATCTGTGCAATTTTTTTTCCAAAACAGATTAATTTCTACATAAGCTAAATTTAGAGCTGGAAAATCTAATGTAGAATACCACTCCAAAGCTGTCATATAAAAACAATGCAATTAAAATATTTTTATTTTCAAGTAATCATAATTATAAATAAGCAATGGTCAATGTTTTATCTTTAAAATGTGTCAAATTCATTTTATTTTATAATGTTTATTTTATTTTATTTTTATTTCAAAGGCTATAGGGATTATGAATTATTTTTCCTGACTTGAATGTTTTGTATATTGCCAAAGAAGTCTCTGTCCACCCTTCCCTGTGCAGATTGTACCTGACAGATGATTTCTCATCCTTAATGTCACTCCTACCCTTCCAAGTCTTCAATGTCCATTATGCTATCTTATGTGTCTTTGCAGTTCTTTAGCTTAACTCCCACTTATAATTGAGAACATGTGGTGTTTGTCAATTTTATACTCAAATTCCTTGACATGCTTTGTTTTTAATTTTTATTATGAAGTTATACTATTTTTGTTGCTGATGTGCAACTTTATGGGTTTTAATGCATGCAGAGATTCACATGTCCATCACCATAACCCAGATACAGAAAAATAGTCATTCATGATAACCCTTTGTGTTCAAACAACTACCTTACCCATAACCCATTGTTCTTCATATCTACAGAATTTGCCCTTTCCGGAATTGTATAAAAATTGAATCATACTGTATCAACCTTTTGAGATTGATTTCTTTAACTTAACATTATATAATTTGTAATTCTTCCATGTCATTCACTGTGCCAGTTTTGTTCCTTTTCTGTTACTGAATAGTGTTCCAGTGAATGGATACACTTGTTTGTTCCAGTGAATGGATACACTTGTTTAGCTATACTTCTCTTGAAAGACATTTAGCTTATCTCCAGCTTTTTTGGGGTTGGGGGGCTTAAATAATTTTGCTATCAACATTCCTTTATAGGTTTTTGTGTATATACAGTTTGTTTCTCTCAGTGTAATTTCTTGTCATATGATAAATACATGCTCGACTTCATAAGAAATTGACAAATGGTTTCTAAGTTGGTTGTATCATTTTCTATTCTCACTGAAAATATATGAGATCTAGTCTTTTTACATTCTTGCCAGCACTTGGTAATAATTTGTATTGCCAGCTTTGTTTTGCTTTGATTTAACTTTTCTAATTGTTATATAGTAGTACAGTCATACCTCAGAGGTATTATAAGTCAAAGACCAAGTAGTACATTGTCCTGCAAACAAAATGAAATATCCCCAAATGTCAAATATAATAACTACATTTCATAAATGGTAATATTTTAAATGGTTCCAATGGAAAACATGTTATTTATCTATATGAAATATTTAAAGTAGACACATACTTTCAAATGAGCTTAGAGTATACTTAATTTTAATAATTGAAATATTTAATACTCTGGTTTTTTCAAAATATTAAGAGTGCTTATATTACTCTTTTCATAAATGGAGAACTGATCATTCTCTGCATATATTGAACAAACTTCCTTTAAGTCTTTATTTGTCCAATTTGTTTCCCTCACTCCCATATCCAAGTGATAATTTCAGACAAAATTATCAAATGCATATTCAAATAAAGTTCATATTTAGATTTCTTTTTTAAAAGAGATCACATAATATACTTAAAGATATGAAGAAGAGGATGGAGAAAAATTATAATAATGTTAATAATTGTGACGTTATAAAAACCTAGTACTGAAATGTGTACCAAAAACATATAAACTAGTTGGAGATAATTTGACTTGAAAACTTTTAAGTTCTTTTAAGTGGGGGGAATAAGAGTAGTGATTTTGAGTTATATAATTTTCAAAGTATTATTTATAGTTGCTTTCAAAAATAACTACTAAAATTATGTAATGCAAATTAAATATAAGGAAGAAAAAATATATATTCATTTATACAACAAATATAAATAGATATGGAGATATAGATATAATAACTGAACAATATTTACTCTAAGAATGCTAGTTTATTGTGCCATTAAATCATTTAAATTTACCATGTTTGCCTATTAGAGAAGTTAATTCATATGATTATCTCAGTAGTTAAAGGAAATTTATTTATTTATTTGTTTATTTATTTATTTATTTGTCAAAGTCTCACTCTGTTGCCCAGGCTGGAGTGCAGTGGCATGTTCACGGCCACCACAGCCTTGATCTGCTGGCCTCAGGCAATCTTTCCTCCTCACCCTTCCAAGTAGCTGGAACTACAGGCGTGCACCACCATGCCCAGTTAGTGTTTTATGTATTGCAGAGCTAAGGTCTTGCCAAGTTGCCCAGGTGCGTCTCAAATCCCTGGACTCAGAAAATTTTCTTGCCTTGTTCTCCCAAAGTGCTCCAGCTAAGAAAATGTATTTGATAAAATGCAGTACACTTTTTAAAAATAGCTTTAGGGATAAAAATGATTTTTTTGTTTCACAGGTGCCTTGTATAGTGGGAAAGAAATCTGAACTTTAAGTGCAACAGATTTTTGAAATTATTCTAGGGGGAAGTTTTACAGAACACAATTATCATGTTAAGTTGGAGTCCTTCAAGTGTACCTTAGTCCTTCTTCATTCAAGTGTCTATCCATATAGTTCTCAGAATTGGACAAGATCTAAGATTCTAGATTAATTGCTTTCTGGCCTCAGGTTCTGAGAACTAAAATTTTGGTAAGACTTATTTTTATGTGAGTCAAATAAGAAATTTACTTTTTGTATTTATTTCTTTTGAAAATTCTTATAACCTACCAATAACATTCAGTAAAAACTATGCATATCTGACTTTTCTTGAGATTTGATTATCATGTCCTCCCCTATTTCTTATAATGGTGATGACACCTTGTTTAGTTCAGCTTTGGAGCATTGCAGATAGGGTAGATATGTGGTTCAAAATGTTGATTTTAAATCATAATGTTAGGTCTCAAATAAATTTCAGATATGCTGTAATACTGTCACTCAGCTCTTTGTCAGTCAAGTGACGCCCAAGGTAAATGAAGTCCTCTGGCCATCCCCTCATCCCAGTTTACACATAATGTTTTCTATATGGGCTATGAAATTAGAAAAATTGAGACGTACTATGTTGGCTCATCATGTATTTTTACTACTCACAGATATTGCTGAGATCAGGAAAACCATTGTAATTGTAATCTTGCCCCAAGTATTCCTGACTGAGAAAACAGAACAAACTTTTCTTTGTTTTTCTAGAACTCTGCCATTGCATACCCAAACTATTATTCATATTACATTAGGGAAGAAAGAATCTTCAAGAACACACTTAGATGTGACTTTATGAGACAGGCATAGTTGTTTAAAACTGGCATTTAGCCTTTAATATCCTTCCTCTTCATTGTGACAAACTATTTCTAAGCTTTAGAGGCCATTTGAGATGGACCAATATTAGACTGAGGTTTACATGTATCAATTGGCAATCATATGAGATCATTTTTTTTGCTTAAGTCCATAAAATTTATATAAGTTCTCCAGTAATTTGAATTTCACCTCACTGAAAAATTGTTTCCTACTTTTCTTGTTCAAGTACCATTTTAAACCATTACTAGCAACATTTCCCAGGTAATGACTCTGATTCCTATACCAAATCTTCATTTTATTCCAAGATGACCTTGATCCCAGGTGTCCATGGATATTTGGCCGAGAAGAGTTTGATATTTTCTTTCATTAAAGTAGTGACTCCTCATGTGAATACAAACATTTTACATTTTGCTTGGTGTGAGGAAAACCTTCAGGTCTTTAACAGATGTCAAATATTTGGGTTTTACTCTTAAACTCTTTTTGGGTGTTCTCCTCACTCTTTCAGAAGAACAGCAGTGAAGATGTGGATTCAATTATGTCTATAGGTCATAAGTAAGCATTCTATAAATTAAAATTTTGGCACTCCAAAATCAAGAGTGTGATGGTAAATTTTGCATTAAAACTTTCTGAATTTAAAAAATTATGTGTTTTCAGAAATTATAAAGAGGGAAAATTTGAATTATAAGTAAGAAATTGATTAAAGGTTGTGGAAGAATTATGGAGTATTTGTTAGAAATCAAAAATAGCAGACTGACTAGGAAATTGTCAGTCTTATGATGACAAAACTAAAAGATTACATAAATATCCAAAATGTAATCTCTACTATGGATGGGTGGGTGATTTTCTTGACATAGCTCTACTTTTCTTGTGTTATTATTTGTTTATGCAATTAGAGTGACTATTTCACCCATCCCTCGAAGACCTTACACACTTTCTCCATTTGTCACTCCTCTACCTTTTAAAATTTTAGACCCATGTACTTTTATTCCATATGAACTGACATAAAATTTTATGATATAGCATTATTTTATATAAAACTAAAATTGGTTATTATGTTCAATTATTTTCTCATATTGTTTCCTTTTATCCTGTCTTTCATCTCATATTTACAAGCACATAATTCTTTACATATACATAATTCCATAATTCCTTATATCTACATAATTCCATAAAGACCCTTTCTGTGAGACTTTTTGTGTGTTTGTTCTCATATATACTTCATACCCTTATGGCATATAAGTCCCATAGAAGGAAAGAAGGGGAATGGCATTTGCCACATGTTCATGATCTGGCATCGTTAGGTTTGCCTCCATGAAGCTAAAAGTTTGTCAAGCTCTTGTAGATTTCTTAATTGTCTTGTTTTCAATGATTACTAATAAGTACTTCATAATTCTTCCACAATCCTTAATCAAGTTCTTATTCATAACTGCAGCTTTCTTCCTTTGTAAGTTCTGAAAAACACAATGGCATGTTAGATTTAGAAAACATTAATACAAAATTCACCACCACACTCCTGAACATACTTTATCCAAAAATAATCTGCTGCTTTCTTAGATATTCAGTTCTAAAATTTCACTGTTATATAAGAACTTCAAGTCAATTGTGATTTTGTTCTCTACCCTTGCCCTTCACCATTAGCAAATAACATATCTTAGACTTTCTGCTGAATTATTATAGAATTGTTTCTGGTTTTAATTCTTCAAATTCCCTCAAGCCTAGTTGTATGGTTACTTTATTTTAGGCATGTTCATCAAGGAACAATATAATGTGTATCACAAACAATATTTTAAAAAATAGTGCCACTCACAACAATTCAATTTTCTCCTGGTTCTACTTCTAAGGCAAGGTACTTTCACTCTCAGTGTGTTTCCCTTAAAGTATATAAAACTTGTGGAGAAATATACTGCCAAGAACCTTACTGGAACAAAAACAGTAGTAGCTGATGTTTGATATGATCATATATGAAAAGTGACTGCTTGTGAGTTATGACTCAATGAGTGATGGAAAAGAAGAGGGCATTTTAACATCCTCCCCTGATAAGTAAGCCTCTGTCCTCTCTTAGAATAATATATTGTTTATCATAAAGTCAGTGTGGGACTTAGAGGGGCATTTTATGTTTACATGACTTTGACAAATAAATCAGAACACTGAAATTCTTTATAAGACACAAGATCTGAAAATTGCTTGATCTCAGTGACCAATAAAGATAAAACATTTTCTGTGATTTAGTGCATGTTTTAATTCAAATTAGAGTAACAAGCTAAGTTGAGACTTTTGTTTCACTTTTCATACAAAGACAAGCATATGATTTTCTTTGCACCATTCCAAGGAGATGTAAAGACAATTTTAAAATATAACCAAAATTATTTTTTGTCATAGCTGTATTGCCAATTCTCTAGTTTCTGTTCTCAGTTTGTTTTGCCTAGGATATCCATAAAGTTCTTCTTTTATTTGTTTTCCAAAGCTCTCCCACAGGGTTTGACAATATTTCACTTCCAAAGAAAACAAACAAACAGCAACAATGACAACAAATTTGTCAATGTCTTTTTCACACCTCAGTTTTATTTTCCTGATATTTAATTTTCTGCTTGAACTAACATCACTTAATATTCTCAGTCTTATCTTTTTTTCGTTTATTTGTCATTTTAGTTTAGAAATAAAAATTATAGACATTTATGATGTACAACATGTTTTAATATATGTAAATATTGCAGAAAGGTTAAATATAGGTAATCCATATGCCCATTACCTTATACATTTATCAATTTTGTGTGTAAGTACTCTTCATATCTACTCTTAGCAGTATACATACATTGTTGTTCACTATAGTCACCAAACATATTGTATAATAGATATCTCCTGAATGTAGTCATCTAACTTAACCTCTTGATCTAATTGAAATGTTGTATCTGTCTTTAACTAACATCTCCTCATGCCACTCAACAACCCCATGTAGCCACCATTCTACTTTCTGCTTCCATAAGCTCAACTTTTTTAGATTCCACATAAAAGAGAAATCATGCATCATTTTTCTTTTTGTGTCCAACTTATTTAAATTAATATTATGTTCTCCAGTTTCATTCATGTTCTCAGAAATTACAGAATTCCCTTCTTTTTTAAACCAACCTTATCTTTTCTAATTCTTTAAATGAAGCATAAGACCTATGGAAATTAAGCTGCTTCTTATATATTATTGTGCTGTTAGGTCTTTCTCCACTAGATCCACAAAAATGCTCCTCAGTCTTGATTCATCTCCCATTTGCCAGGCCCTCTTACACTTTAAAGTCTTTCTCAATTAATACCAAATAATTTTTAATCTCTCAAGATCTGAATTGAAGTAATTTATCCTTCTTTAAATAATAAATGACTCTGAATTTTAAATCTTATGACCCACAGTTTAATACCATGCTATATTTTTGTCCATTTCTTATTAACTATTTTAGATTTTAAAAGCTTGTAAAAAAAATGTAACAAAAGCTAAGATTGACAGGTGAGAGCTTATCAAACTGAAAAGTTTTGCACAAGGGAAAAAAAAATACTAAGAGAGTTAACAGACAACTCGCAGAATGGGAAATATATATATTTATGCATCTGACAAAGGCATCCAGGATCTACAAAGAACACAAATGAATTGAAAGAAAATGAGCAAATAGCCCCAATAAAGAGTGGGCAAAGGATAAGAACAGACACTCTCATTGGTATTGGTTGAAACAAAACAGAAATTAAGAACCAATGTGTGGAAGGAACATACAGGCAACCAACAAACACTTGAAAAAAATGCTCGGCTTCACTAATCATCAGAGAAATGCAAATCAAAATTACAATGAGATATAACCTAACACCAGTAAGGATGGCTATCATTAAAAGTCAAAAAGCAACAGTACTGGTGTGGCTGTGGAAAAAAGGGAACACTTCTGTACTGTTGGTGGAGAGTAAAACTCATTCAAACTTTGTGGAAATCACTGTGACAAGTTACCAAAGAATTGAAAAATGAGCTTCCATACAATCTAGCAGTGCTTCTTCTGGAAATATACCAAGATGAACATAAATCTCTCTACCCAAAAGACACCTATACAAGTATATTTATTGCAGTACTATTCACAATAACAAAAACATGGAATCAACCCCCAGGTGTCCATAGAAAGTAGACATAAATGATAGAATTTATGTAGCCATAAAAGGAGAACAAGATCATGGCTTTTGCATGTATGCACCTGGAGACCATCATGCTAAGTGAACTGTCACAGAAGCAAATAATTGAATACCACATGTTCTCACTCATAAATGGGCCCTGATCCTGGGTTTCATGAGCACAAGCATGGGATTGGCAGACACTGAACACTGCTAAGGAAAAGAAAGAGGTAGGAGAGAGGAGAATATAAGACAACATATTGGTGTCTGGTTCACTATCAGGAGAAAAGAGGGCCAGCTAGCATCTCAAACTTCATCTGCATTCAACTTATGTAATACACCCTCACTTATACACCACAACTTTAAAATAAAATTTTTAAAAAGTCTGACAATAATGATAACTGCATTTTAAAAAAATCTTGCAAAAATGATGACATGTAAATAACATTTATATTTCTCATAGTGGACAAAAAAAATAAAAATTTATGTGATTTTCATGGTTTTAACTATTATAGGAATTAAATCAGAAGATTGAACCTCTAAGATTCAAACCTTTATTTTTTTCAAAATTGGGAAAATAATTAAAAACCAAATGAAAGGGGCATCTGAAAATATCTCTCTGAAACAAATATGGATTAAAAAAGATTCATCAGCAATTTGCAGGTGAGTTTCAGTTCTATATGAAATACTTGAGGTATTGGTTGAAACAAAACAGAAATTAAGAACCAATGTGTGGAAGGAAAAAAAAAAGATAAACCAGCAATAAGAAGAGTAAATAGTAGCAAATATGTGCTATTTTAAAACTTGTGGCAAGTAAATGTTTATTTAAACGCCTTTTTTGATTTACAGCCTGATCATAATTTTATCTGAATACAAGAAATAATGTACATATGCCCTCAAATATAGCGCTATTTTCAATCTAATATATTAACAGTACAATGGAAGCAACAAGATTTATCATGATCAAACTGACTTTGTATTACATATTGGATTTCAGGCAATAAAACAGAAAATGACAAGCTATTTCCACAGTGATGAGTATATAAAAAAGACATAATTATAAAATATGGTTGACAAATAATGAAGTTTAGTTTTCCTAGTTACTTGACTCCTCAATAGAAACTATCCTGAAATGTTCATGTAATATACTAGGCATTTATTGAGAACTCTTATATGCCAGCCAGCAGAAATCAGGAGTTACTGTGTTACTTATTTTGTGGGCATAGAACTTCTCTCCGGTTTTATTAGATTGTGAACATTGAATGGTTTTAAAAATAACTTTGTGCTGGTTCTTTATTACTGACGTTAAATTTTACAAAAATAATATTTTAAAACACAGCCAAGGTGGGTATAGCAGAAAACACAACTCACTGTCTGGTCTGGGGTTAGATAACTCAAGCTGAGTTTATCTCCACTATCTTTTCTTTCCCTTAAGGATCTTTTCTGCCCTATTAGTGTAGAAATGTAGTGCCAAACACAACCAACATATTTTAAAATTGTATACATCAAAGCCTCCCATAATAAATAGCCAGATGTGACTCTGTTGACCTACATGACTCATAAATTGTCAGTTTGAAGATATGTTGGGGAAACATCTACTTTCATTCCTTAATCAATTTTCTGGTTGAAGGTAGTCAGCATGAATAGCCACACTGAAGAAGCTCATGGAGAGTAAGCCCCATCTAGCACTTCAAAGAATGCATTCCCATCTTGCCACCAACATCTTACTTCGTATATCATTACCTGGATCTCTCTTCCTTTTATCATTGTAATAATTGTGCAGAGTTTTCCTAAGATAATATAATCATCATCAGTTAAAGTGATAAATCTTATAGGTGCACTTGTACCATTTAGTTAGTGCTGAAAGCCTTAGCATATTATGCTTCAAAAGTGTAAAGACAAGTTTAACCATGAGTTTGCTGTATCCAAACAGTAATAAAAATTCTTCTAATTTTCCTTTTATATTAGCAACATTTCTCATTTATAATATCAAAAAACAATACAATTACATCTAAACTGTGGTTATATGTGTATCTTCCATAAAGTTATGATTCTTTTCAATCTGCTCAATTTCCAACACTTCTTTCAAATCTTACTAGGCAAATACTAATCATGCTTGCTTTCTTAAAACCTAAACAGTAAGATAATTATGAGCAATGTCTATAATTATACCAATTGATTAGAAACAAATAAAACAATATTTTATGTGTTCTGATTTTTGTTAAATCTATTTTTTAATTCCAAAGGTAGCTTATTCAGTAAATCACAACATAAAGTTAACTAAATATGATCTGACTATTCGGTTATTAACCATAACAAAATACACAAAATTTGAAGGGAAAGAGATTGAGCTCTTATACTCTCAGAACAAATCTTTCCAAAAACTTTGCATTTTTGCATTCAAAAAATATTTTTGAGACCCTTGTCTCATGCTAATATCACAACTCCTGCTTTCTCATTGTTTGTATTTCCTTAATAACTTTTTTACAACCCATCTTTTTAACCTTTAATAATATCTCTATTTGAAGCAAGCCCTTGTACAGAATAAACTTATATTTTGATTAATGAGTATATCCAAAAGCAAAAAAAAAAAAATTAAGCCGCTTTATAATATTATCATGACTGATATTCTTAGTTTTATATTTTTCTCATGAGATCTTAAGTTTCTTTATGGATGTATTAAATGTATTGCCTTCTGTTTAGCGCGATTTTGTTCTTTTGTGCTAATTCTGATATTTATAAAGGTTTTGATTTTGTTCAAATGCTTACATTATATTTCATAATATCCTTACTCTCCTTTTTAATTATGTAGTGAGAGAGGAGGTAGTCAGAAGTTGTCTAGGCACATAGACAGGGCGTGTCAGGTAAAGAAGTAACACCTGTGAGAACGTCCCTCCACCGTCCCTGTTATATAACTAGCAGTTGATAATGTACTTAATGTGGTTAAGAATATCCTCTTAAGCCAGGATGGTTTATTCAAAGGAAATTTTCGCCATTGGGATGCAGGCGCAATGGTTCAAGTAAATGTTCTAACTTGATATAAGCTTATTATAATGACATTAGCATGACATTTGATTGTGGCTTTACCCATCCACCCCCATCCCCACCCAGTAGGCTTTCTGTGGTACTTACAGGTAATAATAAAGATAGAGTAACTTTGGACAAGGGCACACATGTGCAGTAAATGTTTGGACCAGGAAACAGCTAGGAAGCTGAGAGGTGGGTAAGATGCAAATGACAACGGCCCGAAGGGAGAGAGAAAGACACAAGAGTACTCCCCCACTGCCAGGAACCCATTTCGGGCCCCCTCTCTTTTCTTGAGAGTTTTCTGTTGTTTAATAAACTCCTTCTTCACTTAATCTTGGGTGTCCGTGCTCCTTAATTTTCTTGGTTGTGAGATAAGAACTCGAAGGTTTAAGCTGACAGTACAGTTGAAAATTCCTGCAACAGTAGGTTACTACATTTTATTAGCTTTGTATAACATCCTTGACTCTCACCTATGACCTTCGCAAACATCAATGAGCTTATTTTACTTTCTTCTTTTTGGTTCCTTTCTTTCATATTACCTGTTTCTACTTTTATAGAACTAATAAAATGTAAATATTATGAGCTCATTTTGTTTTCACCTCTGTTTGATTCTCTCTCTTTTTTTTTTTAGTTGGAGTCTCACTCAGTCGCCCAGACTGGAGTGCGGTGGCCGCTCCTGGCCACCGCAGCCTCAACCTGCTGGGCTCCGGCGATCCTTCCGCCTCAGGCAACTAAGTAGCTGGAACTACAGTTATGCTACCACGTCCGGCTAATTTTTTTGATTTATTGTAGAGATGAGGTCTCACCAAGTTGCCCAGGTGGGTCTCGAACCCGTGGGCTCAGGTAATTCACTCACCTAAGCCTCCCAAAGCGCGGGATTACAGGCTGAGCCACCGAGCCCTAGCTGCTTGAGTCTTATAACTACATTTAAATACATTTAATATATGATGACCATTTATTAATTGATGTTTCACCAACCTGATTTCTCAGAAAAGACTTATGAGGATGAGAAAGGAGGAAGAAAGAAACCAGACAGGCAGACAGATTGCAGCAGGTCCTTGTTAAAAATTTTTGCTGCAGTCCCCATGAACTGGAGTGAGCACACCCATTTCCAAGCTCATGTACTTCCTCTTTCACATGCTTCTTCCTGATTGGCCTTTCCAACCCTCTTAGCACATTTCAATCCCACACCATGGTTCCCCTCTCTGATTGGTGCTACTGGCAACCAATCAGCACACTCTCAAGACTATATAAAGCCCTGACGTCAGCGCAGGCCAGCCACCCTCCTTCGGGTCTCTTTCTCCTGCTAAGCACTTACCTCTCTTCTATTTCCTTCTTACTCTCTGTCCGGTGTCTGCCTCCCTCATTCTTTCTGGGTATGAGACAAGAACTCAGAAAATGCTGAACTAGAAAAGCTGCTAAACTGGAAGAGCTGCACACACAAGAACGGAAGAGCTGGACCCACCCAGCTGAGAGAGCTTTAATAGCCCTTGGGGACCTGGCTTACCGGCCCACTGAACCACAGACCTGTGACACATCGCTGGGCTTGACTCACCAGCCCCTGAACTATGAGAGCTGTAACACTCCTTGGGAGAGTCACAGCTGTTGGTGTTCCCCAGTTCTTCAGTGCCACTGCATTCCCCTATCTGGACGCCATCGTGATCCTAACCACTGCGTGGACTCTGGGCTGGCAGTGCATCTTCAGGAACTGCAACATCCCTTCCTTTGTGACCCATCTCACCAACTCACGTAACAAAAAAAAACCAGAACAACAATGTTTTTGAATGTTTAAGGACTCTCACATCTTTTACTGTTGAAGGGCCATGTCTAAATTTTAAATTGTTGCCCATTTTTTTCCTCGTGCTTCTTAAAGTATTACTTTACTGTTGTCTTATTTTGTATGTCGTTGTCAAGAAAGCTGGTGTTGACCTGAAACTTTTTACTTTGTAAGTGACTTGATATTTTTGCCTGGAGGTTTTTTTATTTTTGTTTTTGTTTTCTCCTTTTCTTGTGACTTTGCAGTCTACTAATTTTATGAGGATATGACCTAAAATTGTCAATCAAAGGAAACTTTTTCTAGTTACATAATGAAACTTTCAATATACAAACTAAAACTGTCTATGCAGTTTTAAATCTTATTTCTCACCATTTTATTTATTATTTTTTGATAAATTCATATCCATATTAGGTTTGAGTATTCAAATCTTTTTTAGCACAGGATTCTGTTTATATTCTCTTTCCAATCTTGTTTTCTTTTCATAATGCCATGCCATTGTCTGGGCACTTTGTAATTATGTTTTCCTTTTGACTTGGTTTGGTGATTTTCCTTAGTGAATTTTCTGAATTACCTTCTCAAATCTTACTGGCTTTAAGAAAAAATTGTGTTGTGAGTTTTAAATTTTTGAATTTATTGTGCATGCTTGTAGCTCTAATTGCTAGTTTAAAGCTATGTATTTTATGATTGCAGCTTTTTGCTAGTAGCGTAGCATTTGCATCATGTGTAACTTCTGTTTCACTTTCTATGATGATAGAACACTTGTATATGATTTCAGACGTTTTCTCTGGGTCTTTATTGAGAGTCAGTAATGATTGTTTCTATGAATATTATGATGTGTTTCATTAGCTTACTAAACTTCCTATTACAAGATCAATCTATTATTAGTGTACTATTATTTATTTAAATTTGTTTTTATAGATTCAGTGCATACAAGTGCAGTTTTGTTGCATAGATATATTGCATAGTGGTAAAGTGTGGGCTTTTAGAGTACTCCTCACCTGAATAGTGAGTATTGTCCTCAACAGGTAGAAAAGAAAACACATTTATCATAACAAATACATTGAAAACAATTACAGTTTCCAGAACTTTTTATTTATTTGTTTATCTATCTACCTATTTATTTATTTATTTTCTTTTGGGGTAAGACTATCATTTCTGAATTTTGTTCTTTCTTTTCTTCTATGCCAAGTCAACAAGATATCAATCTCCTTTCCTAGTTTTTGTTTTTTTACCTCCAGTCTTGCTGTCCCAAGGCTGTCATCTCTAAGCCATGTATAATTGAGAACCTATTTCAATTCCCCAGGAGCCAGTGCTCTTATCTCCTAAGTCTGGCTCCTGCTTTCTTGTTTTTTCTTTTATTTATTTAAAAAAATAAAATTCAGTGTATAATTCAAGGTTGGGTACATACATGGTCATCGTACAGGTAAAGTTTGGGTATCCTTTTTGATGTTACGTGCTCCCTCCCCTCCCCCACCATGCCTGGTAGTGTCCTACTACTTCCAATCCCTTTCTTATAGTATTACAACAAATGTTTCTACTTTCATGTTTTCCCTTCCAAGAGTGACTCTTCTCAGGGGTATATTCTCTATGCCTGCCATCACAAGAACTCTACTGCAATCTTTTTTTCCTTCCTGAATCTTTACTCTGTTATGGGCTTCTGAAATTGCTCTTGTGGTTTTAGTTGTTTGTTGCTCTGCTTTTGTGTAAATTGATTGTCACTGGGATCTCTGTCTTTTAGTCCTTCTGTAGAAGCAGACTGTATGTTCATTTGCTTTCCTTGTTGAACTCTATAGTTTTCAAAGCTGCATATAAAGATTTGGCTACGTCATCAACATCCTAGAAAATACCTATCCATTATTACTAGTTGTTTCAAGATGACAAGGAGTTCTAATAATTTAGTCTAGTAAAGTCAAATTTAGTGCATTAAAATTCAATTTAGTCTATTAATATTTTGTGTCTACTAAGACTTAAAATAATATATAAATGAAATTTGTAATACAAATTTTAAAAAACATGAGCGGTATATTTTTTTTATTCTTGTATCACCTTCTTCTAAATTCCCTGCTATACACACACAAACACACACACACACACACACACACACACACGAGTTTTATGGTTATATATGAACCATTTATATTTCAATTGTAACACAGTGTTTCATATTAGATTCATTTTGCATACTGTTTTAATTGCTGTCTTACACAAATAATAGATTACCTACTGCTCTGAATATCAATTTATTTATTTATTTTTTTACTCTCAGAAGTTATTTTTCTACTGGAGTCCTTTCTCTTTCTTGCCTTAAGTATAAATGCTATTGATAGTCCTTTGGTGCATTTGTATAAATAAAGCAGATACTTCTATTTTATAATAAATATTTGTTGCAGAGACAATTATGTTTAGCAAAAATAATTTCTTGAAAACAGTCAGTAAAATTATATATACTCAGTTGGATTCTAGTAATTCTTTCTTTTCTGTTTATGAAAAATAAAGAATACTGACGTACCTCTGATATTGTGGGTTCTATTTCTGACCACTGCAATGAAATAAATGCTGCAGTAAAGCAAAGTTACAATTATTTTTTCTTTTCTTTTTTTTTTTTTTGAGTTGACGTCTCATTCTGTTGCCCAGACTGGAATGCAGTGGCCGCTCCCGGCCACCGCAGCCTCGACCTGCTGGGCGACGGTGATCCTTCCGCCTCAGTCTTCCAAGTAGCTGGGACTATAGGCGCGCGCTACCATGTCCGGCTAATTTTTTGATTTATTATAGAGATGAAGTCTCACCAAGTTGCCCAGGCGTGTCTCGAACCCGCGGACTCAGGCAATCCACTCACCTCAGCCTCCCAAAGGCGCGGGATTGCAGGCTGAGCCACTGAATCCGGCTTATTTTAGTTTTTATTTCACAGTGCATATAAGTCTAGTTTGGCGCAGTAGCTCAAGCCTGTGATCTCAGCACTTTGGGAGGCCAAGGCAAGAGGATTGCCTGAGCTCAGGGGTTCAAGACCAGTCTCAGTAATGTGGTGAGACCTTATCTCTACAATAAATCAAAAAACTAGCCAGGCATGGTGGTGTGCATTTGTGGTTCCAGCTACTTGGGAGGCTGAGGCAGAAGGATCACCTGAGCCCAGCAGGTAGAGGCTGCAGAAGCTATAAGCATTCCATTGCACTCCAGCCTGGGCAACCGAGTGAGACTCTGATGGGAAAAAAAAAAGTCTATACTAGTCTATTAATATCATATTAATAGTTTATACTACCCTGTTATCTACTTTTATTCCTGCATTTCCTAAAATTATTAATGTTTGTGTTATAGGATAAACTAGATTTTAAGCCAATATCAATGCAATTATAAGGTAGAATTCTTATTTTCAAACACTCTGGTATACATTGGTGATACAAAATTTTCTTCTTTATCTATAAAGTTAATGTCCTATATACAACTTGGAGGAATATTCCGAGAATGCATTCATATCTATATGTATATATCAATGTATTTAGACTATGGAAAATTGAAACTTAGCCAAACCATAATTTTTTTTGCTATGTTCAGAAGTGCGTGGAAAATAAGGTTTTTAAAAAATACACTATCATATACCCCACATCAGACAGAGTATCTTGTATTCAGCACTCAAAAACTAGAAATTGAATTAAGTACATTTATAAATTGAGAATTTAGAACATATATTTATGTACAGAGATACAAAGAAGATCTGACTCTAAATCAGGAAAACTCAGTGTAATTAATATACGGCTCACCATCTGAGGAAAACAAGCCAAGTCTCTTATTGCCCTTGAATTTCAGTTTCTGAATTGTAAAACTACAGTGTTCCATTCAATGCAAATGAGATATTTACTGAGCCTCTTTTATATGTGAAGAACTTATGTGTTATATAAGTGAGTCAAACATAACCTCTGTATATTGGTCCCTAAGTTGCTTATTTTTTTTCACAGCAAGCTGAAAACTGCTCTGAACTCTGTTAATGCCAAACTCAGTTTCACAAATCTAGTTTTCCTTCTAGTTTTTTTCCTTGTTTCAGAAATGAAATAAAATATTCAGCAAGCCAGGCTCGTTGGCTCAGGCTGTAATCCCACGCCTTTGGGAGGTTGAGGTGAGTGGATTGCCTGAGCCCGCGGCTTCGAGATCCGCCTGGGTAGCGAGACCTCATCTCTACAATAAATCAAAAAATCAGCCGGGCATGGTAGTGCATGCCTGTAATTCCAGCTACTCGGAAGGCTGAGGCGGAAGGATCGCCGGAGCCCAGCAGGTCGAGGCTGCGGTGGCCGGGAGCGGCCACTGCACTCCAGTCTGGGCAACAGAGTGAGACTCCAACTCAAAAAAAAAAAAAAAGAAAAAAAAAATTCAGCAAGAAATAACATTTTTTCTACATTATTTTTCATAAGGATTAAATATCTTAAGTAGTATGGACTGCTACAACAAAATAATGCAAATGTTTGATTTATAAACAACAAATAAGCAAATATTTTAGAGCCCATGAAATTGTGCCCAATGTCTAAAAGTCACGAATAAGCCTCCAAGCAACTGCAACCCTTCAGAGCTCTCTGATCCAGAGACTACATTACCTGATGGGAAGCATCACCTAGAGATGTACGTTCTCTCTTTACTCCCATTCTCCTCCATAGTTTCTCAATCCTGTCCCCTGCTAGATGGCGTCCCAGTGCCTTCCCTTCAGATGAGGGCCTTCTCGCATTATGAATTGCCTAATAAAAATTGTGTGTGCTACTGCCACCTGGCGGTCATGTCTTTTTCCCTTTTTCTTTTTTGTTCTTGAGATCCCTAAGAGCTTCTTGTTAAAACAACCTCCACAATGTCCCTGGTATTAACCAGATTATTCTTTTTTAACTACGGTCTTGAGGTATGCATGCCATTAAAAAGCTGGGCATAAGTCGGGCGCGGTGGCTTAAACCTATAATCCCAGCACTTTGAGAGGCTGAGGTGAGAGGATTGCCTGAGCTCAAGGATTTGAGACCAGCCTGGTCAATTTAGTGAGACCTTGTCTCTACAATAAATCAGAATAATAAACCTGGCATGGTAGCCTGCGCCTGTAGTTCCAGCTACTCGGAATGCTGAGGTGGAAGGATCGCCTGAGACCAGCGGGTTGAGGCTGTGATGGTGGTGAGCAGCATGCCATTTCACTCCAGCCTGGGCAACACAGTAAGACTCCACCCCCACCCAACCCCCTAAAGCTGGACATATTTAATGTGCACAACTAAATAAGTTGAAGAAAAGTGAAACCTGTGAAACCTTCAGCATGTTGTCAAATTTACAAAAGAAGAGTAGAATCGTGGTTTCCAGAAGCTGGGCAAGCCATGAGAAATGAGATGTTGAGCAAAAGATAAAAAGTTTCAGTTAGGCAAGATGAATGAGTCAGATTATTTAAAGTTGTCTTCCAATTAGATTTTTTTTTTTTTTTTTCGCTCCCGGCCACCGCAGCCTCAACCTGCTGGGCTCCGGCGATCCTTCCGCCTCAGCCTTCCAAGTAGCTGGAATTACAGGCGTGCGCTACCACGCCCGGCTGATTTTTGATTTATTGTAGAGATGAGGTCTCGCAAGTTGCCCAGGTGGATCTTGAACCTTCAGGCTCAGGCAATCCACTAGCCTTGGCCTCCCAAAGTGCTGGGATTACAGGCTGAGCCACTGAGTATTTAAAGTTGTCGTCTAATTAGATATTTTCCTTAAAAATAGCACTTACTGGATGTTGGCTTTCAGATTAACACTGCAATATATTTGGTCAGTCTATAATGTTTTAAATTTCCAAAAAAATAAGCATAAATACAATTTATTACTCCATTATTCACATTAAAACACCATGCTAAGGACAAGACATATAAAACAAATGCATTAAAAACTCATTTTGACACACCTAGAAAATGTTTCCAAAAACATCATGACAATTCAATTTGCCACATTCAGGGAAACAAATGTTCATTTTCCAGATCTTTGCCAGTACTGAGCATTAAAAAAAATTTTAAGGATAATTTTCAGCTTTATAGTAGGTAATAACATATCATTTTGATAATGTCATTGTTAACCAATAAAACTTATTAGAAAATTTTATAGAATCTTCAAAAATTGACACTGTTGTATAACTGGTAGTCATTTTCTAGAATTAGTCATGTAGATTAATAGAATCTTACTATGTGTTTGGCATTATAAACCTTTATTTTTTGAATTTCTGAATTTATATATGTGCAATATTCCTATATTAAAACTATTTTTCTTGGTGGGTCTTTTATTATTTCAGAAATATTTTCTAAGAAAGACAAAATATCTTTCTAGGTCATTTTTCAATAAATAATAATATTTTAATCTCTTTGGCTACTATAACAAAATATCACAAATAGTTAGCTTACAAAAAACAATTAGTTATGTCTTACATTTCTGGACACTGAATAGTCCAAAATCTAGCTGCCAACAGAGTTAGTGTCTGGTCAGGGCTTTCTTTCTCATAGGTAGCACCATCCCAGTGAGTTCTCACACAATTGAAGGGGAATAAAAGCTCCCTTGGCTTTCTTCTATAATGACACTAATTTAATTTTTATAAGACCTTGGTCCTCATGACCAACTTACCGCCTCAAAATCCTACCTTCTAAAACAATCACCTTAGAAGTCAGGATTTCAAACTGTAAACTTATTCTACCAGATTTTGTATGCTGGTCACATTTCTAAAATATTATGGTAATATGTTAAAAAACATGACACATCATTTTTACCATTTTTCAATGTATGGTTCTGTGGCATTAAGTACATTTACATTTCTGTGCAACTATATCACTACTGTACATCACCAGTTTTTTAAATCTAACAAAACTGAAAATCTTGACTCATTAAATAATTCCTCATTTCCTCTTTCCCTCAGTCTCTGGCATCCACCATTCTACTTTCTCTATGAATTTGACTCTCTAGGTAACTCATATAATGGAATCATACACTTAGGAGACCTCTTCAATATGATTCCAGCCATTATCAGGCTCATTGTAGCTATCACTGACTATCTCCTAGGTCAACGTTAATATCAAACACTTCTTAGAAATATTATTCTTGATATATTTGGAAAATAGCTTCAATTAGTTATCAAAGATAGCCAAACTGAAGAGGTTTAAGGTTGTAGTTTAGGCCACAAATTTATGATTCATTATACTAGTATATGAGAAAGGGTTTGGAATCTCCTCTGTCCTTTACCATTTGAGGAGTTGGACCTATGTTTCTCCCACCCTGCAACCAAAAAGGTCAAGAATTAGGTTTTCTCACTATATATATGCTATGAATTACTATCTAATATATTATGCTAGCATAATAATTATAATATAGAATAATATATTATAATATATCAAATAATGATATGGCATATATAGTATATATAGCATATTATACTATATTACATATTATACTATATTATATAATATAGTATATTTTCTATATTATATAGTATATTTCCTATATTTTAAATAATATAATTTATTACACATATTAGTTATATTAATAGATTACATACATATATTATACTATGGTATAATATGTAATAGATTATAATATAATTGGTATGAAACGTATTTTTATGAAAATATATATAAATTAAAATAAAGTTGATATTTAAGTTTCCTTCTAACAAACAATTATTCTAACAATTTTATAATTGATAATGCTGTCTCTTCTATGAATAGATACAGAATTGTGACTGTTGGAAATATAGTTAACTTTTATTTTATATTTCATTTCTTAAATATTAAATGGAGCTTCTCAGGCAAAGATTCCTTTTGCTGTCAGTACCTGACTGCCAGTTTAAGTTGGAGTTAAAGCATTTGAATTGACTGTCATAGTGCAAGATTCCTGGAAGCATTATCTTTTATACAGTTCCTGTCTCTTCGTAGAAAAGCAATACACCACAGTAAGAAGAAACTCTTTTGAGTCAAAGGCTTATGGTCTGTTGAAAATTAAAGGATATGTATTCATTACTTATGCAACATTATAATAGCATCTATTTCTTGTTACCATGAATAATATTGAACTTTACTATCATTGACTTGAAAGTATATATATTACCTTAGAATTATTTGTTTCTTATGAAGTTGTTGAGTCTTTTTTCTAGTTCATTATATATTTGAATACATCACATTTTAAAAACAACAGAATATAACACACCTAATGGCATAAAAATAAAATTACTTTCAAATAGATATTTTCTCTTTTCAGACTTTAGTTTATAGATGATACATAAAACTAGAAAAAAGTTAAAGATGTCTAATATAATTAATCAATTAAAAAATTTCTTTTAATCAAATATAATTAACAAATATTAATTCAAAATAGATAATGTATGTGATAAAACAGCACAAATTTCATAGAAGATTTTAACCTTATCTAACTAGTTTATAAGAGCAAATGACAATTAACATATAAAACATAAACCAACATTTATCTGCCTTGAAACTTAACTGAGTATAAATGAATAAACATGTAAAATACAGACAAGTTCTTTAACTTTAAACTAAAGTTATGACTTTCGAGCCCTAATAAAAATAAATAAATACATAAATAATAAGAAAAACAAAGACCTGATGCATTTTTATTAGAAAATTAATTATAAGATATAGACAAGACTGGAACAAATGTAGTAAACAGAAATCGACCAATAAAATTGATAGATGTATTTTAACTAAGAAGTATGCATGTCTTCTAACAGAATGGCAATAAAATAAATTGATATGATATTTATTTAATAAGAAAGATACATATATTTGAGATTTCCCATGAGGATACAGTCATTGCTTTTCAGATTTTTTTTTCAATTTGTTAAGAAGATTTGTGTGGCAAGTTTTTAAGAGTAGAAGGAATATTCATACTCATAGTTTAGAGGGTCATAGCAGTTAAAGTTATTTTTTTGGAAAAAAATATTTTTAATTTTAACCTTAACTTAAAAATAGAGAATGTGAAATATCATATACAATTAACTTAAAAACTGAAATATACAACTTCCTATTGTTTTAATTTAGGAGGGAGAGAAATGGTACAAGAGGGAAGAGAGCTATGGAGATATAGATGGTGACTCAGAGACTGAAAAATGAGATACACAAGTCAGTAGATGACTTAATTCAGAAACAAAAGCACAGTCATATTCAATATGACCAAGCAGAAAAGAAAAAAAGAATTTTGGTTTTGGTTTTGAACCAAGAAGCAAAGGCAGGACTCACCTAATCTACAGAAATTCTACCAACAGCAGAAGGTATGTGTGGGTCAGATCAGACCAAGTGTCAGTGTCAGTTAGTTCTTAACAGAAGTACATGAAAGCAATGAAAATAGGGAGGATGTTAATCTAAAAATGCACATAACAACTAGACTAATTTATTCACAAAGGATCCCACAAGCAGTGAAATTCAGAGCAAAGCAGAATGCCTGCCAGACACTAAGCTGTTATTAGAAGTGGCAGACATGTAGAGTGTGATTAAAGAAACAGTAATAGTTGAAATAATTTTCTGTGAAAATTTCAGTTACCTGCTCTTTCTTCCAGTCTGCTAGCAACTGTTTCTATCAGAACAAGGTTAGAAGAAGGAAACTCCTAACATATGCTAGTTCTTTACAGCCAAGGAAACCAAAGATATGAGAGAGACTCTTGACACAAACAAGTGTAACTGTTCTTAAACTGACACCTCTATGGGGTACATTTTAGAATTTATACTACTGAAAATTTTTATATCTATGTTAGTTAAAATGAGTATCAACTGTAGTAAAATATTTTCTTTTCATTTCACAATCCACATAAATCTAGTTACATGTGGTGCACAGGACAGCAGTTTATGATCAATAATTTCAATTATCTCAGAACATTAATGGAAAATACAATTGGACAAATAATAAAGCTCTAAATCTCAAAATGAATTATGTATTTCAAAACCTTGAAGGACTATTTTGTACCATAAATATTTATAATTTGGGTGAATAAGTCATTATAACCTACAAAACTATGTTTACTGTGGTGGTTAATTTTATGTGTCAGCCTGACTTGGTCACAGAATGTCCAGATAGTTGATAAACATTTCTGGGTGTGTCTGTGAGGATCTCTAGAAGAGATTGAAATCTGAATTAGAATGAGTAAAGCAGATACTTCTCTCTAATGTGGGTGGGTATCATCCAATCCCTTGAGGACCTGAATAGAACATAAAAGCTGGAGAAAGGCTGAATTTTCTTTCTGCCTGAATGTTTGAGCTAGTGCTCCAGCCCTTAAAATTCCTGGTTTACAGGCCATCAGACCAAGACTGGAATCCACACCACAGCCTCTCCAGCTCCCAGGGCTTCAAATTACACGACTTGATTCCTGGGTATCCAGCTTCAAATGTCATATCATGGGGATTTCCTGCCTCAAAACTGTGTGAATATCTTTAAAATAAATGTCATACATATATGTATATGTTTATGCATTTGTATCCTATTGATTCTGTCTATCTGAAAGACTAATATATTTACTAAAGTAAACGCAAATCAGATAAAGACTTCAGTGAGTCAAAATAGACAGCCAAGAACTATCAGTGGGGAAAAGGTAGTATCAACAACAACAACAAAAGATTTGGGTTATAATTTCGCTAAGACAAAAACAGTGTGTTAAGTTCTAACTTCACGAGGCTACAAAACATCATTCAAAGAAATATATCTCCTGAGAGAATTATATGAGTGTGAGGTGAGATAAGAAATCATTCAAATACAAAATAATCAATAAGTTATTTTGTGTTATAGTCATGTTCCAGTAACTTATATCTTTACTGAAATGAATGAAACAAACAAAAAGATAGGAAAGAAAATAACTAAGTACCTGGACATTTTGGAGGAACTGTCAGTTATTCCAGATTTTAATTGCACAATGTTAAGCTTGCTAGAAGAGCATAGATCTTTCAAATATAAGTTAATACTTTTCCAATGACTTAATATTTAGTGTAATAAACAAACCTAAAGTTTGTTCTTTCTTTATGAATATTTATCAAGAGAGAAATTTTGCTTCCTTCTGTGAAAAACCTTTATTTGAGCTTAAAATTTGTTTTTATACCATTTTACTTCGACCTTTACATGTGGAAAATGTTTTACCAATATTATAAATTAAATGTCCAAGCACTGTTAAGAGTTAGGTATTTGTACCTTGCTTTATAGATATGAAAACTGAGGCTGAGAGAGATTTTGTTAGCAGTGTTTCTTGTCTACACTGCTTTTAAGCAATTATCACATTGTTTCTTTCTTTTTTTTTTTTTTTTTTGAGTTAGAGTCTCACTCTGTCGCCCAGACTGGAGTGCAGTGGCCGCTCCCGGCCACCGCAGCCTCGACCTGCTGGGTTCCAGCGATGCTTCCGCCTCAGCCTTCCGAGTAGCTGGAACTACAGGTGCGCTACCATGGCCGGCTAATTTTTGATATATTGTAGAGATGAGGTCTCACCAAGTTGCCCAGGTGGGTCACGAACCCACAGGCTCAGGCAGTCCACTCACCTCGGCCTCCCAAGGTGCGGGATTACAGGCTGAGCTACCGAACCCGGCTTCACATCGTTTCTTAAACAGAAATGTGCTCCTGCCAATTCCCATGATGACAAAAATAAAGGCTAAAGAAAAACACATAAAACAATAATCAGTTATTCTCATGGCAGATATTTAACAAAAATGTCCAGGTCTCTTCACCTTCTGAAACAGTTCTGTGTCTTGTGCTGTAAACAGTCCTTGCCTCCCAAAGTCAGGCTACTTTAAGTTCTCATATTTTCCTTGCCCCAGAGTACCCCTGCTGTACCACACACAGACATTCGAGGTCATTAATGCCACTCTTTGGACATAGTCTAAATGTCATAGAAGGGAGATAAAGTGCTACCTCTGAGTATACATGCAAGTACTGCAATGGAGAACTTGAGTTAAAGAAGGAGTCTGCACTTGAGTTACACTTTAAGCTTAAAATTACTGAAAATTACACATCAGGTAATAATAATGTATTGATTTTGCTTACTGATATATATTTTAAATTATGTCAGAATTTAAAAACCATATACCTTGCTTCTTTACAAAAGTGCTACAAGATTCTTCTGTTCATGTGCCTCTGGAGACTGTTGTTTACTTGTTCTGTCATTGTAGGAATCTGTGACTATGACTTGAGTTAGTTATATGTGGAGGCTTTGGGATCCTGACAGAAGAACTGCCTGAGTGCTGTATAGTCTCTATAATTGGTGAATATGTTGTGTCAGAAGCAGCTGAAATATACAATTATTTCCATATCTTCTTTCTCAGAAAGACTAATTTTGCCTCACACACTACTGCCAGTTTAGAAAAAAGACCTGTGAGGTCAAGCAGGAGTCATGTTGCTGACAGTTTGTAATCTTTGTGTCCCTCAGCCTGTACTTGGGCATTCTGACTTAGCAGTTTTGTTTGAATAGTGTTAATCTTCAAAGTCCAAAGTGTCTGCAAGTGAAGTGTAGATTACTTCATTAGTCAAGGATAAGTTCTTTATCCCTCCAAATAGCAGCAAGCATTTACTGAGCATAATCTTAAGACTGTTGTAAGTGCTTTAAATGGAATTCTTCCTACGGTGTTTGTACCTCTATGAGACAACGTTGTAGCTCCAAAAATTCACCTCATAAGCCTTCAAAAACAGGGAGCATAGTTAGTTTAGGGCCCCAAATGCTATACCTTGAAAACCATCTCTGAATTTATGTGAAGTCCTTGCTTGCTTGAGCTGCTTTTAGAACTTTCAGCAGGTACTGCAATGGAGATCCATTACTAGCAAACACAACATGCCTCTGACAGCTACCTTTGGCTTGAAGATTGTCCAGTGGCCTTTCTGAAATTGTCTACATTGTTCAGCAGTTTGCAGACTTCCTTCCCAATCTTCCATAATTTTTTTCTTCTCTCAGTACCAGAATTCAATTGTATTTAGAAGCCTGCCCCAGAACATGTATTAAGTTCTCCAGTTTCTTTCTAACTTTCTTGTGTGTTTAAACAATCTTGTGTCTGCTTCTTGGATTATTTAAACCAGTACAAGTAAATGCTACTATTACTGTAATATGTGCACTATGATAGAAATTAAGTAAATTATTTGTTCAAGATTACTGATTTTGAAAGGTACAGATTTGAGTCTTCATTAAGTCTTTCAAAATGAAGTCATTTTAGGTCCAATCAAATTACTTGTTGTACCAATAAGTTCTAGGAAAGAGTATTTGTGAGTTGAACTTCAGTGTAGATTGAAATACTTTTCAGCCGGTGGCTCGGTGGCTCAGCCTGTAATCCCGCGCCTTTGGGAGGCTGAGGTGAGTGGATTGCCTGAGCCCGCGGGTTTGAGACCTGTCTGGGCAACTTGGTGAGACCTCATCTCTACAATAAATCAAAAAATCAGCCGGGCATGGTAGCATGCGCCTGTAGTTCCAGCTACTTGGAAGGCTGAGGTGGAAGGATCGCCAGAGTCCAGTAGGTCGAGGCTGTGGTGGCCGGGAGTGGCCACTGCACTCCAGTCTGGGTGACAGAGTGAGACTCCAAATAAAAAAAAAAAAAAGAAAAAAGAAAAGAAATACTTTTCATTTCTCCAAAGGGGATAGGGCATGCAGCAACCACATGTAGACAAGAAGACACTATGTTTATAAAGTGGAGGTCTGTAATTTTAAGTATATATGTATATATATGTATATATATTCATTTAAATGCATTTGAACTTGATGTGTCTTTATATATTTATTTGAACATTTCTTTAAAAATATTTGCGTTCTACTTCTAATTATTTAGCTAATGTGCCTTTTTTTAAACAAATTTACAATTTAACTTACTAAATTTACAAGATACTTAAAACTTCTACCTGTCATTGAAAGGTTTTCTTTTCTTTTCTTTTCTTTTCTTTTTTTTTGAGTTGGAGTCTCACTCTGTCGCCCAGACTGGAGTGCAGTGACTACTCCCAGCCACCGCAGCCTCAACCTGCTGGGCTCCCGCCATCCTTCCGCCTCAACCTTCCAAGTAGCCAGAATTACAGGCGTGCGCTACCACGCCTGGCTGATTTTTTGATTTATTGTAGAGATGAGGTGTCACTGCCCAGGTAGGCGGGTCTCGAACCCGCGGGCTCAGGCAATCCACTCACCTTAGCCTCCCAAAGGCACGGGATTACAGGCTGAGCCACCGAGCCCGGCGAAAGGTTGTCTTTTTAAACAAACAAAAGAAAGGCATCTGTTCTGTTCTTTTCTGTCACCCAATTAAACAAAAGATGAAAAGATGAACTCATTATGGTGTTCATACCATACATTCTGAAAATTTCCACATAGTTATCATATAATATTTACTTTCCTTATTCAAGATAATCATCTTAAAAAATCAGCAACTTTTAATATACATTTATACTTACTAGAACATGTTTCAAATGTCATAGAACTATGATAATGCCAGTGATTAAAGAGGATCCATATGTGAGATATTATGATTTAATTGAAATATTCCTTAGTCTAATTATGCTCATATCCTACTCTAAATTCCTCACCAAAAGTATTTATGAGTATTATGCAGTAAGAACATTTGTTATAGATTACTTCTTTGGACTAGCGTTTCTCTAAACAACTTGAGAATTGCTACTCTAGACCACAATGATAAAATATGCTCATTTAAAAGAAATTAATCACTTTTGTTCATCAATATTGTCAATAATTCTGCATATTATACAGTCATATTGACCTCTTTAATCAATACTATTTTATTTGATATAAATAAAATGGTTCTCAGACTTAGGGCTTCAGGATCTGGGACTACATTAAGTGTTTAGCAGACAGGTGAGGATTACAGTAAGGAAAACAGGAGACATTAGTCATTGAGTTGGTGAGGTCTGATTGAAGTATAAAAATAAATAATAGGTTTTTCCTTTCTTTCATCTTTGGTTCTTAATTTCTTTCACAGTCTTTGTAATCATTTTAAGCATAAAACTGAGCCTAAAACAAATATAAGAAAAAATAAATAAAATGTAGGACACAATCTGAGAGCTATTCACACAAAGCTAGAGTGTAATTAGTCTGAACAATTCATAGTAAATGATTATCAAGTATTTTTCCATATACTGACATGAAGTGTAGAATCTTCTTGTTGGAAGTATTTTTTTTTAATGTTCTGATATTTATTTACAACTGATTGCCGTTTTGTTGCCTTGATTACTTTTTTGTGGCTTCATTCATGGATGGATAACCTGAGATACTGGGAACCATATAATATTTACATTTGTACTCCTCAGTATTTAAAAAGTATAAACATATCTGAGTCCATTAGCAAGTTTCAATTTATGGTTTTTAAGATTGTATTATTTTGAGCAAATCTATAAATTTACATAATGGAATCTATACATGTAATGGATTAACATTAGTGTATTTGTTGTAGTAATTTGCCTTTTCTTTTTAGATGAAATAATGTTTTTATTTTCCTTTAGCAGATATTATAAATCTTGTTGACTTTGTGGTTAAACCTACTGTCGGATGTATTTACCACTGAAGATAAAAATGTCTTACATTTGAGCCTCAAGGAAAAAAAAAACTGCCACATGTATTTCTAAAAGATTGCTTTGAATATAAGATATGTAGAAAATATTTAAAACGCATCAGTGAAAAATAAAAATGATTACTATGCTGCAGTATTTGTAAGTACTAAAGAAAAAATTAAGAGTGTTAAGCCCAAAGTGAAAAAAATATTTATACACAGTCATACAAGAATATTATTGACTTCATATTTTTATATATTCTAATATAATTTTAAAGGCCTAGTTTAAATAAAAAGGCTGAAAAACAACAATTTGTTGACTTTATTGCTGTTGTGCAATTGTTTTTCTTATTGTAATCACATTTTATTAGAGACTATATTAATTTCAATTCTCAAAATTTTAGGAAACATATCTTCTTTAATAAATAATTATAGAAATGTTAATGTAATTAGAAAACAGAAAAACATGTATATATGACTGAGTTGTAAAAGGATGATTAAACACAAAAGGCTGCTTCTTTGCTGATTAAAAATTTAAATTTATAAAATAATATTAAAATAAATTAAAAATACAGCAATGCAGAATCGCAGAAACGTATCCAAATCATAAGGATGTTCTGCTTGGTGTACAAAGAATACAAATTTAACAACAAACTCCAACAAAGCTGAAAAAAAAACCCAAACACATTCAGATGAAAATGAGAATGTCAAAAATGTCAGTTTTTTTCCAGTGTTACTCAAGATAGAGGCCATGAAAGTTAGGAATAGTGGTCCAAGCAAGCAGTTAATTAAAGAAAAATACAATAGCTTGAATAAACCAACACTCTCAGGAAATTGTCCTCTGGCTTAAATACATAAACAACTCTTTCAAGTAGAATTTTTAACAGTGATCTTGATATTAGAGTGACCAAAAGAGCAAACACCACCAATGGAAAGAAGTTTATATTTCTAAACCTACATTCAAAAAAATTGAATACATAAAAATAAATAATCTCTACTTGTTTTCCATTACTACAAAATAAAATATCACAAGATTTGTGACTTTAAATAATATTCACATATTAGAACACAGTTCTGAAATTCAGAAGTTTAGGTGGCTCTGTTCAGCCTAGGGTTTCACAAGGTAAAATCAAGGTGTCGGCCAGCATAGGTCCTTTTCTGCAGTCTCTGGGGGACAATCCACTTCTAGATTTATTCGATTTATGGCAGGAATTCAACGTTGGCAGTTGTAGGCAGAAGTCCCTGTTTCCTTTCTGGCTATCAGTTGGAAGCCACTCTTGGCACCTAGAGTCTTTCTATATCCTGGTCATGTAGCCCTCTCATGATTTATACAGCTCTGATTTTTTCTTCTCCCTCATCTCATTTGCCTCCTTTTCTGCCTTTATTCTTAAGGGCTCATGGGATTATAGTAGGCCCACCAGGATAAACTCTCTATTTTTAGATCACTGATTAGTAATTATTATGTTAGCAAAATGCATTTAGTATGTAAGCAAGCATACCTATCCCCCAGAGATTGGGGTGTGAATCCTCTATGGGGTTCATAATTCTGCCTATAACCCAAGTTATTCAATTACCACCTCCAACCCTTGTCAGTATCAGAAATCCTACAATTAGTAATTGCATCTATTTTCAGGTGAGCAGATATTTTCATTGCCCAGAAAATACTACTGATCTCTTTTTTCAACTATAAACATATTAAAATTATCTAATGCTTGTAAGGAAATTAACATAACAAAAGAGATATGTACATTTAATAATCAGAACTGTGTGAAAGATTAAATTATAAAGATTAAGATTTTAAGTAGAATCAGAGATAATTTAAAAATAAAGTCTCTTATTTAAAAACAATCAAGGCTAGCTGCAATGCCACATGCCTGTAATTCCAGCACTTTAGGAGGTCAAGGTGAAAGGATCACTTGAGCCCAGGAGTTCCAGACAAGCCTGGGCAATGTAATGAGATCTCCTAGCTGCAACAACAACAACAACAACAAAACCCAAAACATAAAATATAATTAAAATTTATATAAATTAAATATGTTTGTGACATATACACAGAAATATACACACACATACATATCCCATATGTAAAGAGAGACTCAATAAAATATAAAATGAAATAACTGAAAATCAAGTAAATTGGGACCAGAGAATATGTCAATGGATTCTTTTATAAGTACTGATAAACTTAAAAAGCAAAATAAATAGCATTTAAAAATAGCTGGAGGTTTCAAGTAATTCAATGGCAATTGTAGAATGTGAGAAATTACAATGTAATAAATGAAGACGTGAAAAGATGAGAAGATACAAAGTATTAAACAAAAAAAAATGAAATTCCGTAGTTGAAGTAATATTCAAGACTTCAGACTAAAAAAATTCTCTTGGTAACAATAAGAAGTAAATATAAGAACCAACTCATTCACATATGAGAAAATTATTTTATCTTAGAATAAAACAAATCTTATAAATGTTTGCAATCAAACACATGAAAAACAATCAACACTGCCTAAAAGACACATAGAATAAAGTCAGTAAAAGAATTTCATCTGTACTAAGATATGATAATAGAGAAAAATCAATATTTTTGATGTTTTGAGAAAAATATTCCAAATTTAGAAAAAATATGACACCTTGAAAAATGCTTTCTGTCTAAATTTTTTTCCCAAACTAAGTTATTTTTATTCATGGAAAGAATTAGAAAGTTTTAAGATCTTATATGTTTCTTTTTTAAGTTTTATATTGGAGGGCATAGGTACATGTCTGTTACATAAGTGTATTACATACTGGTAGGGATTGGGCTTCTCATGTACCTACCATCAAAATAGTGAAAATTGTACTCAATAGGTAATTTTTTTACCCTTTCACCCATCCATTCTTCCCCCTTATGAGACCTTCAGTGTCTATTATTTCTGACTTTATGTCCAAGTGTACCCATTGTTTAGCTCCCACTCACATTTCAGAGCATGCAGTATTTTGGTTTTCTGGTTTTGAGTTAGTTCACTTAGGATGATGTCCTCTAGCTCCACCCATGTTGCTGAAAAGGAAATGATTTCCTTCTTTTGTATGGCTGCATAGTATCCCATGGTGTATATATACCACATTTTCTTAACCCAGTCAACTAGTGATGGGCACTTATGTTGGAGTATGACTTTGATATTGTGACTAGAGCTGTGATAAACATATACATGCAGGTGTCTGTCTTATAATAATGACTTATTTTTGTTTGAATAGATACACAGTGGTGAGATTGCTGGGTCAAAAGGTAGTTCCATTTTTAGTTCTTAGACAAATCTCCATATTGTTTTCCAGAGAGCTTGAGCTAATTTACATGCCTACCCACAGTGTATAACTATTTTCTTTCTCCACAGCTATGTCAGCATCTAATGTTCTTTGACTTTTTAATAATGCCATTCTGTCAGGGGCAAAGTGGTATTTCAGTATTGTTTTAATTTGCATTCATCAGCATATTGGTTATGTTGTGCACTTTTTCATGTGTGGCCACTTGTATTTCTTCCTTGGAGAAATGTCTGTTCATGTCCTATCTCAGTTTTTAATGGATAGCTCTTTTTTTCTCTCTCTCTCTCATTTAGTATTTTGAGTTCCTTGTAGATTCTCTCTACTAGTGCTTTGTCTGAGGCATAATTTGCAAATATTTTCTCCCTTTCTGTAGCTCATGTCTTTATTCTGTTGATTATTTCTTTTCCTGTGCAGAAGGTTTTAATTTTAATTATGCCATATTGTCTATTTTTATTTATTTATTTATTCATTTACTTCTTGGGTCTTCATTATTATATATTTATTTATATTTTTACTTTTATTTTTGTCTGGACCAATGTCCAGAAGAGAGCTTTTTTCTAGGTCTCAAAATACTTCTGGAAAAACATTTTATAATTTATATCAGCCAAAATTATATTAAAATGTAAACAAGAAGAAGGATGATTTAGAACAATATTTTGAATATTATAAAATTGTATAAGATATAATTAAAATGTATATTTACTAATAAGATATCTCATGTTCTTAAAGTGGTAGTTAAAATATCTTAAAAACATAACATATTACAAAATAATAATATAACGGTACAGCGGGCTCAGTGGCTCAGCCTGTAATCCCGCGCCTTTGGGAGGGTGAAGTGAGTGGATTGCCTGAGCCCGCGGGTTCGAGACCCGCCTGGGCAGCGAGAACTCATCTCTACACTATCAAAAAATCAGCCGGGCTTGGTAGCGCATGCCTGTAATTCCGGCTACATGGAAGTCTGAGGCGGAAGGATCGCCGGAGCCCAGCAGGCCGAGGCTGCAGTGGCTGGGAGCGAGCGGCCACTGCACTCCAGTCTGGGCGACAGAGTAAGACTCCAACTCAAAAAAAAAATACTACTAATAATATAATGGTACTTAAAGTATCATTAAAAATTCTAGCTACTAACCGGGTTTGGTGGCTCAGCCTGTAATCCCGCGTCTTTGGGAGGCTGAGGTGAGTGGATTGCCTGAGCTCTCGGGTTCGAGACCCGCCTGGGCTGCAAGACCTCATCTCTACAATAAATAAAAAAAATCAGCCGGGCGTGGTAGCGCAAACCTGTAATTCCGGCTATTCGGAAGGCTGAGGCGGAAGGATCGCCGGAGCCCAGCAGGCGAGGCTGTGGTGGCCGGGAGCAGCCACTGCACTCCAGTCTGGGCGACAGAGTGAGACTCCAACTCAAAAAAAAAAAAAAAAAAAAAAAAAAAATTCTATCTACTTCAACAAAACAAAAATTAGTATAAGTCAGGAGAAAGCCATGAAATCATGCCTAGTAATACTTTTTATAGGATTGTGGATTTTAATTATTGCTTCAATGTAGACACCAATATTTTTAAAATGTTACATACATTGAAAAATATAATAATTTAATATTAAATTAGTTAAGGGACTCAATTTGGAGAATCAGTTAAGCAAATTATAGGCAAAGGTTTGCAGAGATTCTCCCAAGGCTAAGGGCATAATATTGACCTTCACATCAAGCAGATTCTATCCGGATCTTTATGTGGAAGATGCCTGCGCCCCACCTGTATAGCATAGTAGGAAGAACATAAAGCTATTTATCATGCAGTCCCTAGAATGGTAAATCCAAAAGTCATTAGTCATTCCTGGCATTCTGTTAATTGAATTCTTGTCTAAACAAAGAGGACTGGCATTGTTTTGCCAGCATAAAGGAAGAACTTGATGTCTGACAGCCAGGCCAAGAATGTGATTTGTGGTTTCTAGGTCTCAAGAAAGAGTGCATGTTATTCATGATTGCTCTTAAGTGGAAGTTAGTAAATAATATGGATTTTTTTTTTCTGGACCATGATACATTAAAAACTATAGTTTCTGCTTTTGAAAAAGCAGTACACATCAGTATTTATGGAGACCTAGCTGTCTGCTATGCTTCCAAATCTTCGTATATTTGGATTTTCCAAATCTTCGTATATTTGGATTTTTCATTTTTAAATTTGTATGTTAATTTATAGAATTATAAATGCCAAACACCTTCTTCTTATCACAGGTAAAATACCATTTATATGTGTGCTGAAGAGGATATCTAAAAATGGTTGGAATAACATAGTTATATTGGGTTACAGCATTATTTCTTACCAGTCTCTAAACTGTTAAGGAGGAGAAGCATCCAGGACTTTTCAATTTTCTGCTTAAATAAAATATCATATTTTGAGCTACCTGCAAGATAGCTACCAGATGTGAGAATTGTAATAATTGGAGAGCAATGTAAGATCTGTTGTAACGTTCCAAAGCTGCCATACATCTTACCACTGAATAGCTTTTACAACGTTATGATAAAATTGTAGGGCAATACTGTCTATAGACAATGTGGTCACAAAATCTGAGATTTAAAATAAAGAGTAGGGCTCAACGAGTGGCAATATGTAAAGCTCAGAACCACACTTCCCTCATAAACATATTGATTCAACAGCAATACATGGACGGATTCACTTTGTGAGAGCTCTAGAAACCAATTAGGAGAGGCTCCTGCACGGCATATGAGTGCAGAGTCAGCTGCATTTAAGTTGATTGGATAACTTGTGACATTTACCATCATTCCTCCCCTGGCTCAGGGCAGCAGAATAGGGGGAAAACTCCCAGATCCTCGACTCCCTTTGTGAAGGGAATTAGAAGGCACACACTTGCATTCGATCTCCCTGCAGTGGGAAGGAGTAGGAGAGTCTGTCCAACACTGTAGGTTTCAGAGGGCTGCCTGAAGGACTGATTTATGTCTCACCGGTCTTGGAACACTAAAAAGACCTGTATCCTCTAACTGCCTTGGTACCACTGAAAACAAAAGAGAGCAACTTGCTGCTACTCCAGATGAACCATGATCTGGTAGGTAGAGTCTGTCATAGCCTAGGGACCTCTTTTTCAGGGAAAAACGAGAAGAGTGGTCCTGTGTTCTGGTTTTTCAGGCGACAACCCAAGAGACTGGTTTTTACCTCATCTGACTCAGAAAACCTGATGGGACCCTGCATAGTCCAGAAGCCTGGAAGCTGCTGTGTGAATATAAGAGAACTGAAAGACTTAGGCAACTCAAGAGAGCCTGTGGTACAGACATCACAGAGAACAAGAGACTATAAACTTCTGATTCAAAACAGAAAAATGAGCACATCCCTCTGACTGGGAATCTACATGCAGAAATTCAAAGACACAATTACAGAAGAGGTTTGAGAGGATACTGAACTCTCTAGTTCAACTAATGACTGAAGGTCTTTCATTGTGCAAAACTCATCTGTAAAGGCAGAAAGAAATGGCAATGGTTGTTTTTCTTTCAATATGCAAATACCAGCACAAAGTTATAAGGTCCCCGCCTGTGTGCGCACGGAAACATAGTTCTATCAAATAAACAAAATAAATCTCTAGAATGTGATCCTAAAAAATCCCATAGTCATATCAATTTATCTGACATATAATTTAAATAACCATTATAGAGATGCTCAACCATCTCAGGAAAACAGTACTCAAAGTGAGATTTTCAGAGAAATGTTTTGTCCCTGTAATTGGAGATAATTACTGATGTTCTAGCACGGATTAAAACTTGCTAATACTGCATATAAAGATAATTATAATGTAAGAGGCAAGTTATTTTGTATAAATGTTTGAAAGAAAAATTGGAATTCGAAGATATTATCAAGTAGCCATTTTGATCACCATTTTGAAAAGCTATCATTTTGAAAAACTAAGCAAAATCCTTACAGCTGACTTAGTGAAAATAACTACAAATCACATTTCTAGAATTACATAAGAAAATTACATTAAGAAATATAATAAAAATTATTATCAGTATTGATGTAAATAGCAATATTCAGATGTTATAGCAGTCTTTCATCAACCATGACATATGGACCTGATTAATGAATCAAAACATACAATTGTGCCAACATTCCATATTTATTTATTTACCACATGATGCCTCAACTTCCCCAGTACTGATAACAGATAGCATTGTTGTGAGAATTTGTGAACTTTATGTAAAATGTTTACTGAGTCACGGAGTTGCCCCTAATTCAAATACTATTACTAGAATAAATTTTGTATATTATAGTTCTGGATTGGAGAAAGCACAGACACCGGCAAACATAACAAGGAGAATGACTATTACACTTTAAACACCATGTGGACCGTGAGAATTCTCCAGGGTTGCTCAACTGCCTCATGTATAAGATGTGTTACTGCTGCTTTGTACATGTCTACACTGAAGCAAAGCATTCAACAGGTCTGAAATGCTGAGATTGGGAATAAAGACTTTGAGCTTGATGTCCTGAAGAAAGCATATACTACAGAACATTGTCTGGTCAAGATGTACAAGACACTTGCACACACATGTTTATTTCCACACTATTCACAATAGCAAAAACAAAATTTGTAAAAACATGAGACAGAGTGTTGGTGGCCATCAAATATAAAGGGAAATTGTAAATCAGAAACAGTAAGTCAAAGCACGTGAGTAAACAATCATGAAAGTAATAAAATATATAACAAGTATAAAGTATATACTCATTTTTCATGTGATGTAGAATGTTTATAAATTGAAAACACTTTTGTTAAATATACTTTACATACAGAAAGAACCTGAAATATCATCACAACTCTAAATCTTTTTCACCAAGTAAGCCAATTTTAAAACAATTTTTCTAAAGAGAAATATGACAGATATGCTCTATATTTTTCTCAGCTCTTGCTTTTCAGCATTATGCAAAACTAAGCACTTTTTACCTTATGACAAACCCCAGATTTCAAGCCATATTTTAAAAGTAATATGTGATAAGTTACCACATACTTTTAAGTAGACAAAATAAGCAACACAACTGAATAGTTCAAGTGTTATTAGGAAACACATCTGCATTCATGTGTATTCTCTTTCTCTCTCTCTCTCTCATTCTCTTAACAGACACACACACACACACACACACACACACACACACACACACACAGACTCAAAAGTGATTGGAAAGAAATACACTAAAAAATATATTAGTATTTGATCCTAGGATTTTTTTTCTTTCTTTCTTTCTTTATTTTTTAAATTTTTCTAACATATTATTTCTATATAGAGAACATTGTTAAATTTTAATATAGCATATTTTAGTACTTGCAAAATTTAAAGAACTAGCAGGTTTAAAAATGCATTATTTATCTAAAGTCATTGGGATCTGGGTAAATTGTGTGGAAATTCAGGTCAGTTATTGAGTGTCCTCTGTTGCCACCCAATGATGATTAATCTTGGATTTTTGTGATTGTTCGATGGAGAAGCAGGACACACTTTTGAAACTTCTACTTTTGTCACTGTCTGCTGTGTTGTCTTTCTCCACTTGACTCCTTGTAATCCTGAGATTTGAAAGTGTCATCCATGAGTCTGATTAGTACTGTAATTATCAAACTGCCAGGTTTCTGGCTTAGGAGGGGTTTTATAAATTCTATGACTGGGTTGATAAATGAGTCGGGTTCGCTTTGGAACAAATCACTGAAGAAACAATTTGCTCAGACTTAATGATCACCTCTGCTTCAATCTACCATGCTCTCTACTTTTTCCACATCACTGTCAACATTTGGAGTGTCTATAGTTTCTGGTCTTTCTCTTGTCCTCCACCACCATCATCATGATTCACTTTACCATGAAGCTCAAGGGTGCCGAGTCTGGACTTCTTGCAGCTGCCATGACTGCTGTAGTTCCTGAATATAGCTCCCAGTCTGTGACTGGCTCCTATGATAATAAAGGGATTGTCACCTTATATATGCTAATCTCCTACCACATGTGAACCAGACAGTGAAGATTAGCTTCTAATGGGCAACCAAGTATGTTCTTGCTTATTTCTACATGGTCTCTTCACAGAGACTTTATGTGTTCTTTTTTATATTTTTTTAAGCAGGATTTATTGAGAGGACAGAAAAATCTCCCATAGTGGGAGGGGACCTGAGGGGGTTGCCCACGTTATGTGTTCTTGATCAATGTGATCTCTTTCCATGTCCTGGTGCTGATGCATACAGGTCATTTCTCCCACAAGATTTCTGTGACCTTCTGCACAGTTTATGGCCTGGCTACTATTTTTCTGATGTAGGTTTCTTTTGTGGGTTTCCAACCCATTCTTTCATCAGAGCATAAGGCTAGGCAGCCTTTAGGCTCTTTGGTCTCTGCCAGATCTGTACCTTTGTAGATTACCTGTGCAGCAAGTTGAATCTACAACAATTTGAAGTTGTATTCCAGAATACCATCTCCCTGGTAGACTTTGTCCTTGTCATCATGGGAACTCTCCCCATCCTGACAGGAAATATATTTCCCTGGACAGGGAATTTCTACTTACTTCTGTATCCTTTGTATTCTAAGCACAATATCACCATTATTGCCTCTATATATGAGCATCAACCCATGACCTAACCTCATCTATTTTGACCTGCATCTCTTCATATTCATGTTTTAAATTAGCCTCTATTTCTGCTTTATCAACTTGTCTGATGCCCAGATTTTTATTGTCTTGTATGGTGGAACCAGCATGTAATTTTTAGCTGAAATGGTGTGTCAAATGCCAATGTTAGTCTTGTTATACATATTCTTTCTGGCACTGGAATCTCACAGATGCTGTCCACATACATGGAGAATCTGGACATAAGTTGTTCAGACGAGAGGAGAAAGAAGCAGTAGGATTCTACCTACTCTACTATGAATGAAGTGGCTAGCCAGGCTGAGAGTATTAAATATCTGAGAAAGAGAGAGTTAGTGGGTCAACAGAGCAGTCGGACCTGGGAAGAGGCAAGTCCAAAAAACGTGCTCATGGCAGCTCATCTACACACATCTGGTGAGGTCCCATGGCTGGCTACTATGTGCACAGTCTCTTTACCAGGATAGAGTATTCAGCTTATTCATTCATTCAATAGATATTTATTACTAATTCCCTACTATGTGTCAAGCTCTGAACTAAATGCAAAAGAAATTTTAAAAAAAGAATAAAGTGGCAAGTGGAATGATATTGGTAATGACTTTCTTCTCATCATCTTTCATTCAATATGGGCAGCCAGTGAAGCCTACTCTTCCTTCCATCATGCTGTTTTCCCAGCGTGGGGGTGGTGTTTTGGGGTCATTTTTGGTGACCTTGAGAAGTATATTACTAGCTTTAACACAATATTGCAGAGGAAATGAAAGTCATGTTACGATGGAATTTTGGCTACAAGATTATACCTATGGCAAACTAGACATTTTATAGACAATAGCACATGAAATAATACCTATATTTCTCAAGTTGAGTAGGCAATGGCATCCACAAAGGAAAAAGCCTATGTGATCATGAAGGAGCTTGTTGTCAGCTATGTACTCGTCATTTTGGAAGGCCTCACTGGATATTCTTCTGATGATATAAACATGTTATTTTGGGAGTTCTGAATTGGAGAGTGCACAGACACAGGTAAACAGAGCCAGGAGAATGACTATTATACTTTAATTGGGAAACTCCATGTGGATCGTGAGAATTCTCCAAGGTTGCTCAACTGCCTCATGTACAAGATGTGTTGCTGCTACTTTGGACATGTCTACACTGAAGCAAAGCATCCAACAGGCTTTTACCATGTCTGAAATGCTGAGGTTAAGAATAAAGACGTTGAGCTTGATGTCCTGGAGGAAGCATATCCTACAGAACATTGTCTGGTCAGGATCTACAAGACGCCTGCACACACATTTATTTCCACACTATTCACAAAAACAAAAACATGGAACCAACCCTTATGCCCATCAAAAGTAGACTGGATAAAGAAAATGTGGTACATATACATGATGGACTATTAAGGAGTCTTAAAGAACAAAATTATGGACTTTGCAGCAAGTTGGATGAAATTGGAGAAAATCATTCTTAGCAATCTATCATAGAAACAAAGAACCAAATATCACTTGTTCTCACTCATAAGTGGGACCTTTAATCTCATAAATGGGAACATTAATCACAAAAGCACAAGGGAAGGATTGGCAGTCATGGGACACTGCCAGGGTAGGGAGGTAGGAGGAGGCACATAACAACACAGAGAGTATCTGATCCTAAACCAAGGGAAGTGAGGACCGGTTGGAGGCCCAAACTTCACCTGCACATACGTGACTTATGTAACTAATCCTGACTTGTACCCCACATCTCTGTAATAAAATAAAGTAAAAAAAAAAAAAAAAAAAGAGAAAAAAGAAAGAGGAAATTAGTGAAATAAATAGGGAGCAACAGCATATGAGGCATTCCAGGTGCCCGTTGCTTTACAAAGAGACACAGCAGGCCTCCTCAGCCAAGCAGGAGATCTTTGGTCTAGAGTAGAGAAACAGCAGAATATATGCTCTTTCTTTGATGTACAGAATGAGGAAGACTTTTTTTTATGTATAAAATTTATTTCTGTGTCTTGCCACCATTAGTCAGTGTTTACTCATCAAGTTGATCATTCTATAATTTTGTGCCCTATCACTTTTTGCTTTACTGTTGTTGGGAATTCAGACCCAAGACCTTGCATATTGTTGTATCATCGTCAGATTCTACAAGTAATTTAGCAACCAGATTTGGAGCGATTACCCTACACAGAGGAAGTCCTTCAACCTAACACAAAAAGGTCACCTAAGGGGAAAAGAATCAGAATAAATGGGTTCAAAATAATTGAAGGCAGTGCATAATATGGATCTAATATACAAAGAAAAATTAAATAATCCAGCTAAGACGTGAAGCTACAAAGAAAGAGAGCACTTTCTGGCCCCAAAGCTGTGATCTTTAACCATAATACAAAACAGTAGAGAATAATACAAATTAAAAATATCTCTCAAACCAGATTAAAAATTTAAAAAATACATCTGTACAACCTTCCTGTCAAAAGAAAATCAGCGCAGAAGTAGAAATATTGTAACTATTTGGTTAATGAAACCTAATAGTGCTTATTAATAAAATTATATGAAAACAAGTTGGTGAGTCAAGAATTAAACTAGCAGTTCAATAATGTGTGTTGGTGTGATTTGCTTTGTGTTTATTGTACTTGGAGTTCTTTGACATTTGAAAGAGATCTGTGAGTTTGTATTTTTAATAACATTTGGAAAATTTGGTCATGATTTTTTGAATTTTTTTTCTGTCTCTATCTTCTTGTGAAACTTCAACTGTACATATATATTAGTACATTTGAATATATGACCTACTGCTCTCTGATTATCTCCATTATTTTCCATTCTTCTTTTTGTGATTCATGTTAAATTAATTTGTTTTTTTACATTTTTACTTCAATCCATCATTTCCTCTGCAGAGTCTAATCTGCTGCTAATCTTAACCAGTATACTTTTCATTGCAGATATTGTAGTTTTTGCCTCTAGCAATTTGATTTGCTTTATACCTTTTATATATATACCAAACATGCTCAACTTTTAATGTAACATCTGTTTTTGTTTGAGTCTGTTTCAAATTATTTGCTTTTTTCTTTATATGGTTTATATTCTCTTACATTTTTGCATGCTTGTTAAGTTTTGATTAGATGGTAAATATTGTGAATTTTGCCTTCTTAGGTGCAGAGTATTTTTGTATTCCTATAAATACTATTGAACTTTGCTCTACAGTGTAGTTAAGTTGCTAGGAAACTAATTTATTTGAAACTTGCTTTTAAAGTTTGCTAGGTGGTATCAGAACAGACTAGTCTAGGGCTAATTATTCACCTCTACTCAGGCAAGATGCTTCTGAATACGATACCTAATGACCATGGATCATGAGCTTTTCTGAGTCCTTTCTAATCCTTATGGGTGATTCCTTCCAGAGACCAGTATAGTTTCCTCACATGTCTGCACGTATCTGTACACTGCTGTATACTTGAGAGAGATGTTCTATGGATCTTTGGATCTCTGTGCATTTCTCTTTTTTCCTGGAACTCTACTTTGCAAATTAAAATGTATTGTTTTTCTATACTCTCATGTACCTACATCATTCCACTTAGAGAATCTGTCAAGTTTCAAATGAGTACCTCTTCCAGCTGTGTGGCTTGAACATACTCACAAGACGGTAGACTGGGGCAATTATAGGGCTCACTTTATTTTTTGTCTCTCAGAGATCAATGCCCTCCATTGTCTGATAGCCAGTGTCTGAAAACTGCTTTGTTTTTATATATATTTTATTTTGTATTTTTCTCTATTTTATGTTGAATTAGTTATCATGGAATTATGACTGTCATGGATGCTTACTAACATGGGCTGTATTTTTAAAACTCCTAATGGATAGACAACCTTTCACTGAAATGCATTTAATTATTTCATTGCCCTTCATTAAAACAGAAAATCTCTCAAAAAATGAATTATTTACAATAGAAGAATATTGTCAATGTTATTGTTGATTTGATCTTTCTTATTCTCTTTATGTGGACTCATGGGAAGTATTTCACACACACACACACAAAAATCTCAGTACAATAAATAATGAATAGCGGGACTCATCTTTGTAACTGGACTGGTTTTGGTATAGACAGTAATTTAAACAATTGTTTTCTACCTAAAAATACAGATCCAAATGTTTAATTTGACTCAATTTGTAATTTGAGTAATAATCCCCTAAATGTATCTTATTCTTCTGATGACTATTGTTACCTTGTCCAAATCTTCTCAATGAATTTTGGTCAAAATAAATATACGGATAAACAAACACACAGAGTACATAGATTGGTAGCTATCTGTCCTTCCCTGACTTTTCTAAACTGTATTTCTTGCTTGCCTGGTCCAACATTTCCCACTTGATACTTTTAGACATATTTAGTTCTATATAATTAATTTCTTTTATGCCCACCAATGGAATCTGCCAGAACTCTCTTACCCTAACAGATTTTTGGATTTGGCTTCTCCTTCACAGCCATATCCTGCTGCTTCTCATTCCTCTGTGTGACCGTGGCAGTGCCCTGAAGAGTTGTGCCAAATGATGAGCTGATGGGAGAATAATTAAAGTCATTCAATTATCAAGTGTTTATGGAAGATCAACTAAGTGCCAAAAACTGTACTGCATTATGGAGATATGGCAGTGAACTTGACAGATATCAAATCTGCTTTCACAAAAATTTAGTGTTAAAATGAATTGCTTTGAATTTCCTCCAGTAATGTCTAACCCTAGTAAATGAAGTAGACTGTTTTGACATAGGAAAAAGTAGGGCATATTCTTTAAGTTCAGGGTATGTTTTCTAAGTATCTCAATGACATGAAATTACAAAATTTACATGTAAGATACTTTTAAAAAATTATTTTATCAATGAAAATTTAAGCAACAAGTCTCTTGTTCAGAGAGAGAATTTACTGGAAAGGAAGCCAGGCAAAATTATCAGAAACAAACAACTTGTGATTGTCCAAGTTAATTGTTAACATCACAGCTACAGTAGATTTAAATTGTCATCTTAAAGTACGTAAAAAAACAAAACAAGTCAAATGAAAATGGGAACAGATAGGTTTTAGGTTGAAGGAGAGGAGACAGAGGAAATAACTTAGAAACGCTATTATCAAATTCTGAGTTGTCTAAAGGTTTTCAAGATCAGAGAGCAATCTTAAGACTTCAGAATCCTGATAATTTACTAATATTATTTAATTGACAGTAAGATTAAGAAAGGAGCCGGGCTCGGTGGCTCAGCCTGTAATCCCGCGCCTTTGGGAGGCTGAGGTGAGTGAATTGCCTGAGCCCGCGGGTTCGAGACCCGCCTGGGCAGTGAGACCTCATCTCTACAATAAATCAAAAAATCAGCTGGGTGTGGTGGCGCATGCCTGTAATTCCGGCTACTCGGAAGGCTGAGCAGAAGGATCGCTGGAGCCCAGCAGGCCGAGGCTGCAGTGGCCGGGAGCGGCCCCTGCACTCCAGTCTGGATGACAGAGTGAGACTCCAACTCAAAAAAAAAAAAAAAAAAAAGGAGAGTTCAGAAAGTGAGGCAAAATCAAAATTTTAACCTCTTTCATTGGCCTTGGTAAAAAGTAGTATTTTTATTTTTTAGTTAAAAATAATAACACCTTTGGGTTTGAGTTCCCAGTTAAATATTTCAAATAAAATTCACTTTCACAAACAATTTAAAAAGAATATATTATTAGCAACAACAGTTAAGGATATGTATTTCCAAGGAAAGTAAAATATAGAATAGGAAACCATGAAAAACTTTATATAAGTGGAATTATATAATTATTTGACTATAATTTATATACTCATAGATTATATAACCACATATATTTATATATTATATATTATTTAACATATGATGCTATATACCATAACATATAAATATTATATCATACCATTTATATATGAACATATATCTTCCATTATTCTAAAATACATGTACAATCATATAAACTTATTTTCCATTTTTTCCAATCCCACATGTAGTTCATTCTCAACTGTTTGTTAATTTAATTATTATTGATTGACCTTCATATATTACAGTAGGAAAAAGAACTATCACACACACACATAAACTTATCAATTAATAATTCTTCATTTTAAAAGAATGGGAAGAATGGGCAAAAACAATATTCTAACTTTCTTTTGAAATACAGACTTTTTATTCATAATTTTTAAAGAGCTGAAAACAAAGAAATTTGAGAAAAACATAACCATTTGCCACTAATGTAAATTATATTCTTTGTGAAAGAAATAATTTTGTTCATATATATTAAATTAATATTGGTGTACATTAGGATATGCTTTTTTCTAGTATTAGATACTAGGTAACAAAAATAAACTTTTATTTCTGTACATTTATTTCATACCTTTTATCTTACTTTTATCTTAGTTCAGAATTGAATATCAGTGTGTTCTATAGAGTTCCCATTACTCTCATTGAATATCATAAGCAAAATAGGGAATTACATAATTGAAGAACGGTTATCTGTTGGACCTGACAAAATAGACTTATTTAAATGAGATGACTGTCTTTAATGAAATTCACCAAGTGTATTTATTTTTTAAGAAACTGTGCATACTTAAAAATATATTTTATTGAATTACTTGAAATTAACCACACATTTCAGGTTACTAAAAATGACTACATGAGAAAGTGATTGTTCTTTATTTTTATTTTTATTACTTTTTTGAGAGAAGAAAAGATTTATTGTTCTTTATTTTTATTTTTATTACATTTCTGAGAGAAGAAAAGATTTATGTAAGATTTATTTATTTAAGTTCACTCCCCACAGACAGGGAGCGAACTTACACTCTAGGTGAGTGTGACACTGTAGCCCCCTGAGTCCTGGCTTAAATCTTTTCCCCTGGAGATGTTGCAGTCAGGTAGACGTGACGACTGCCGTGACTTCCTAATTGACTACCTGCAGATGTCTTGGAGATCCTGTGACACAGAGACCCACTAATGTCTGCTCACATTATCATAGCCCCTAGAGAAGGGCATGACAAGGATTCTAATGCTCCTGCACCTTCCCTAAGGGCATTCCTTAGAGAGTAAAGGGAATTTACAAGGCCTAAGACGTCATGCATTGGGCAAGGATTGTAGAAGTCATGAAACTTGTAATTACAAAAGTTATGACCACTTAGAGGGAGAGCAGGTGGGGATTCAGTCTTCCAGTAAATTGGGCGCTGTATACAGAGGAAGTCAAGGATCCCCCAAAGCTATCCACTGGGAATGCATGGGAGATAGGAGGAGGTGCACCTTCCATTAGCTCTAAGGAATGTTGTTCTTTATTTTTAAACAATTGCATGCTGTGTTTTATACAGTGTTCAAAGTACATTTGAGAAACATGAGTTCTAGAAAAAAAATAAGACTGCTGAGAGAAAGTATTCTGTTAAGCGAAGGAGTAAACTAATAAAAAGATGTGGGGGGAGAGGTACTCTTGGTTTGAACCTGATGGATATGGAAAGAGAAAAATCGTGGTATAAAATCAACTTAATAAGGAGTCTACAAATTGCATTACAAAAATGGAAAGCTGGGGGTTTTTTTTGTTTCTTTGTTTTGCTTTGATTTCCATTTCTTAATAGAAAATAAGAGGCAGAGATGCCCATTCTATCTATTTTTTCAAGAATTAAGCAAAGCTTAATTTTATTAATGTCAATGACTTCAACTCCTAATTTTATTTCTTTGCTCCTTTCTCAAATTAGTCTAAACTTCCATTGGAAAAAAAGGATCAAATGACTGAAATCACAGAATTAGACAAAGATTCTCATGTTAAAATAATAAAAAACACTGGTGATATGTTGTGCCATTATGAATTACATTTATTCAGGAGTTGCTGTATTTCATGTAATCTATTGAGAGTTTCATCTATATTATTACTTCCTTTATTTTTCAAAGTAACAACATAAGATACACATTCCTATATCCTATATTGTGTTTGTAATAATAAAAGGGAAGTAAGAGTAATTTAGACTTAAAGGCACTTAAACTTGCTGTTGACTCAGGAAAATTTCACACACCTGTCAGTAGAGATTATATGGGATACAATGACTGAACCCTTTTCTTATTGTTCTTAAGTAAGGTATTCCATGGTCTTTATTGCCGGATTAAAGACTTGGTAATTTACCATGAACAAAAATGTTTTAGTGCATAGTTCTGGAGGTTCAGAAGATCACCAAATTCACTGAGCCAGCGATTTGCCAGGGTCTTTTTGCTGCAGCAACACATGGTGGAAGGGCAAAGAAAGAACCAAATGAAACAAGAGAAGTCAGACTTGTCATTTTATAATGGCACCAATTTCACCCATGAGGGTGGTGCCCACAATGGTCTAATCACCTCTCAAATGCCTCACCTCTTAATACTATTACGATGGCATTGAATTTCATTACGAGTTTTGGAGGTGACAGACATTTAAGCCATAGCAGACGTCATGCTTATTTTTTCTTTTCCCAGAACAAAAGCTAGGAATAGTACCTGAAATATGTTATTATTGCTTTCATTAGATATTACATTGAGTCTCAAATTTCTTGCTGGAATAAGATGATAAATGGGTTGAGTTAGAAGATTAAAGAGTAAACAATCTTCTACGATTAAGAATATGTCTGCTGCCATTGCCTTGCTAGACTCTGGGGTGGCCATGTGCTCTTTCAGCTATGTCTGTCACCATGCTTTCTGGCTTTGGCCCCCTCCCTTACCTGGGAAAAGTGACTCTGAATGGTGAATCCAGCCAGCACTGCTGTGTCAGACACCCTTTCAATCAGAGTGCTTCATCAGTTTTGATGCCCAGGGCTTTTCTGTCAGCAAGAGTATCAGTGTAGGATACTACTTGGCCTTACATTTAATAAGTAATTCACAGAGAAGCAGGATTTTATATGAAAATTGTCAGGTCTTTGCCCCTGAGGGTTCTGCAAATCCTAAGCTTCTTGACTAATCACACAAATAACAATTTATTTTGAGAACAGAGTCAAATCAATATATCTCTAAGATAGATTCAAATCAATGTCTCTACTTGAGTGACAAAAATTCATCTAATATGGAATTAATTAGATTGTAAATATCAGATAACATTGAGAAAGTGTCAAAGTAGGAAGGCAATTTTGTATTTCTTCAATTTTATTTAAAACTGCTATCTCCCATGTAGTGAACTCGTGAATCATTGTATATATGTAATACATGATGAAATTCTTATAATAGATTTTTTAAAACTAACATTTCCAGTATTTGAATTATGATTTCATTCTGGCTTCTTGGAATATTTCTATCAGAAGAAAAAATTTATATGCCCAGCTACAATTCATAAGCATGTACTACAGTTTTCTGGCAATAGAGATTCAAATGACAAAACCAATGTCTATACAGGTGATAATAATAACCAGACTCTAGATTAAAAATTCCTGATACTTTTTTCTTTTTGGAAGCACTGATAGGGTACAATCTTGGTTTGAGACTAGCAATGCACCAGTGAAGGCCTTTAAATGGTAGTAAAGAGGAGAGAAAGAAATTAAATGTCTTGCAAACTAGGGTATGAGAGATGAGCAGAGAAAGAGACAATAACTTATTTGGAGATTTAGTGGTGGATTTCTGTTCAGGAATAGAAAGCAAGGAAGGGAGAGCTGGAAAAGTATCTAAAATATATTATGATAATATATTTAAATATTTAGTTTAGAATATTAATTTTTATTGGACAGCAAAAGTTCACTTGTTCATAATTTATCTCTTAAATCATCATTTCCCAAAATGTAGTTTAACTAAAAAAAAAACCTGGATTCTTGATTTTAAAAAAGACCCTGTACCCTACCCTCAAAGATTCTGAATGAGTGAGACTTTGATAGGCTGCGATAATTTGCATTTCAAGCCCACTCACAGTTATTACTGATGCTATCTATTTATACATGCAGTAGACAGAATAATGACAACCCCACTCCATTCCCAAAAATGTCCTTTTCTTATTCCCTGGAACCTGTGGATGTGTTATGTCACATGGCAAAGGGGAATTAAGATTGCAAGTGGAATTGAAGTTGCAAATCAACTGACTTTAATGTAAGAGGATCATGGGTCATCCACATGGACACATGTAATACAACCATTTTTAAGTGGGCGGGAAAAAGGTCGAAGCGTCAGATCAAGAAAACAATGGAATTCTGATAAATACTGGACTGGCTACTTCTGACTTGAAGACAGAAGGTGACATGAACCAAGGAATGTGAATCTCTTCTAGAGGCTAGAAAAGACAAGGAAACTATCCTCTAAAGCCTCCAGAAAGGAAAGCAGCTTTGCTAAAACCTTAATTTTTGCCCAACCAGACCAATTTCAAACTTCTGACCTCCAGAACAGTCAGATAATAAATGTATGTTTTTGTTTGTTTGCTTGCTTGCTTTTTGAGTTGGAGTTTCACTCTGTCACCCAGACTGGAGTGCAGTGGCCGTTCCCAGCCACCGCAGCCTTGACCTGCTGGGCTCCGGCGATCCTTCCGCCTCAGCCTTCCGAGTAGCTGGAACTACAGGCGCGCGCTACCACACCCGGCTCATTCTTGATTTATTGTAGAGATGAGGTCTCGCCAAGTTGCCCAGGTGGGTCTCGAACCCACAGGCTCAGGCAATGTATGTTCTAATATGTATTGTAATATGGTGTGCCAGCAAGAGGAAACTAATACAATAGGCCTTATTTTAAATAGCAAGAATCTAAGCCTTCGTAACTTTTCTGTCCATGCTTCTATGAATGGGACATTGGACAATTTAAGAATATTGAAGACACTCAATTATGGGCAGTTTTTTCTGGCAACAATTTAATATGTGCAATACGCTAATTTACTATTCAAAACAATCGTACTGACTATCTAAACCAATGGCAAATTACACTGATCCAGATATATCTATTCCACCAACACTGCCTGGCAGCCTCCAGACTCCGGAATCTTGGCACCTGCCGCTTCCACGTTCTCCAGCTCAGTCTGGGTGAATAGGTGCCCGCTGAGGCCGCGGCCGTACAGCATGACCAGCAGGACGTTGGCGAAGCTTAATGTCAGCTGCTGCACCTGCTGGCAGCCTCCTTCAACCCCCTCTGCGGCCCCCGCCCCCACCTGGAAGATGTCGTTGCCGTGCAGATGTATCACAAACAATCCTTCCTCCGTACCCAGAGTGAGCAGCTCCTGGTTGAGGAGGGCGGCAAAGCGTGTGGGGCAGGCCGCAGTGGCATCCAGTCGTCGTAGACCCGGCCGTGGCCTTGACCGCGCGTCCAGCAGCTGCCGCTGAAACTCTCCCAGCACCTGCAGCCAGCGATGGCGCTCAGCCTCACTGTCTGCCAGCAGCAGCACCGTGCACGTGGTGGGCGGCACCGCCCCCTGGGAGGCCATCATCCTAAAGGTTCGAGGCAGGTGCCTGGGTTGTGCATGGATGACATCGGAGGCCAGGACAGGGGTGACCTAGGCGTAGATGTCCCTCAGATCCAGCACTTGCAGGAGGGTCAGGGGTGTCAAAGATCAGCAGGGTTGAGTCGCTTAGAGAGGCAAACACCCGCTGCCAGCCCCACCGGATGCCGGAGGGCCGAGGCACCGACCTGATGCCCTCTTAGGCAGTGCCGGTGCCGGTTTCAGGGTGCTCTCCCAGGGCCTGAACCATATTAAAGATGAGCTTTGTTAAAAATTAAAAAAGAAGGAAAATATAAACTTTCAGTTCTTCCTTCTAAGACAATATTCAAAGACTTTTTAAAGTGAGAAGTCTTCCCATCTATAGTATTTGGACTAACTCCTATTTATTACATCATAGTCCTTGTTAAAATGTAAGAGGATTAAACGAAAAACAAAGTCTTTTGAGATGGGTGTTGTATATTCACAAAGTGCCCTTCATAGCTAGGAAATTTATACTGTGTTAGTAAATAGCAAATGATGAAAAGTCTGTACTTTTTGGATATCCTGTCTGTTAATATTCATTTCATTCTCATCATTTTGGAAACAACAAAATAAGAAAATAATTGTAATATGTTCAGTAATGTTCACTGATTCTATCTTGTCATTTTGTTGATTCTTTCTGATATTTTGACTTGAATGTGCACGTTATAAAAAGTGTTTGAGAAAGAAGACTCTCATGTATATATTCCTATAACTATATATAGAATTTATGAAATCAGACCTATAAGTCTTAGACTCTGATGTACCAGTATTTTAATTTTAGCTTGACATGATGTATTTAAAATGAAAGGCAAGCAAACAAAAACAGAAGTGGATGGGAAGGTACTTGGATGCACTATCTAAAGGTAGAGTGTCCTATTTTTCCTCCCTTTTTTAAATTCTGCTTTTTTCTTCTTTCAAATAAAAGGAAGCTAGGTATTATAGTCACTATCCTGAAATTTTGATCACTGTGCATATGTAAATCTTGAGAATAAACTTCATCATAACTATAAACTTGAAAAATACATTTTTTTCTTTTCTTAAATGACTTTCCAAGAGGCATCAACATCATAACTTCTAATCATATATTTTCATATTTTCTACTTATTTTTCATAATTACCTTTATTAACAGAAATGGGCAGAAGATAAAATTGGTTCTACAAAAATGAGAAAGATGGATTATGTGTATGCAAACTTATCACCTTTTTCTTTCCTAAGGAAATTCACGCTGCCCTTCTCTTACCTGGGTTACCAAATTTCTTATTCTTAACTTTACCTGGTTCTTTACTTACACTTCTAGAAAAGTCTTACATTCTTTCCATTCATGTATACTGACATTCAGTAAGATATGTGGTAGTATCATTTTTGTTGGTTGATTTTTAAGTGAATGAAGTTATAAATGTTCTCAAGTCTATCTGGTTCCAGAAGTGTTCTTCATATTAAGCGAACTATAGGTATTCAGATTACTCTGAAAAAGTACATGATCTGTCTGTCTTCTTAATCGTGCTACTTAAAAGAAAATTAATAAAGCTAGACTTTAGATTTTATAATAGGTTCTCCTACTTTTCAAAGGATGTCAATATCCCAGGAAACATGTTATAGCATTTTTAATTACGTTATTGGAGAAAAAAATCATTTAGATTTATCTAACCAAAGTATTGTGATGCATATAATTATCCATGAGAAACACACCAACAAACGTAAAGGTAATTTTTAATAGAGATTTATATAAATTTTTAGACTACTGTCACCCTGATATTTGTTTCTTTTTCCTTTTTTTGGGGGGGGTTGAAGTCTCACTGTCACCCGGCTGGAATGCAGTGGCACACTCACAGTCACTGCTGCCTTGACCTGCTGGGCTCAGGAAATCCTTCTGCATCAGCCTTCCAAGTAGCTGGAACTACAGATGTGTGCCACCACGTCCAGCTAGTTTCTGTTGTTGTTGTTTTATTGCAGAGATGAGGTCTCCTCAAGTTGCACAGGCTAATCTCGAACCCCTGGGCTCAGGCAATCTTCTGGCTTCCTCCTCCCAAAGTGCTGGGATTACAGGTGTGGACCACCATGCCTGGTCACCCTGATCTTAAAGTTAGGACAGTATCTAGAATCACTGAACTATGGAAAGGTATATTTGGTTTGAAAGAAAGAACAAGATAAGAAAACAGAAATGTATTATTTATTGATTTAGATGCTATTTGCACATTCATCTTCATTAACATAGTGATAAATATGTATTAAATGACTATGACACACTAGGTACTTAGACAATATGCTATAATATTGATGTGAGTCATAGATAAATGATAAAATTTTTGTACTCATTTTATATTTCAGTTAAGATTGATAGTAAAACATAACAATTAAAATAGATAGTATGTTAATGATAATGAATAGAAGGCAAAAAAGCAGGAGAAAAGTGTACAGGAATGTTTATCTTGAGAATGATATTATCAGAAAAGTCTTTCAAGCAATAAGATAATATTTGAATAAACACATTAATTGAGGGAGGGAATAAGCCATGTAGATAACTGAGGAAATAAAACTTCATTAAAGAGAAGAGCAGACACTGTTATTTTAAGTTGGGTTAATTCCTGTAGTTTTCCAGTAGAAATGGAAGACTGATGTTGTAAGGAAATACAGAAAGTGAGAGGCAGAGAACTTTCAAAGAGCATTGAGAGGTAATGAAAGGTCAGTTCATATAGTTTCTTGCCAACCACTGAAGACTGTTTTTACTCAAAACAGGGAAATTAAATAAAGGACTTTAAACAGAGAAAGAGAAGTCTATGAATGGGAAGCTTCTCTCTGGCTACTTCATACAATAAATTAAAGGAAAAGAAATATTGCAACAAGGAGGCATCTTAAGATTCTGCTGAATATTCTAGTATTCTAGAATATTCTAGTAATGGTAACTTAGACAAGATTCCAGTATTGAAGGTTGAATGTATTTTGAAGATAGAATAAAAAAGATTTGCTGATAGGTTAAGAACAGGTTATGAAAAAGAAAGAGAAAAGTCAAGGATGACTGAAATTATTTTGGCTGACTTACTGAATGAATAAGATTTCTATCAATCTAGATAAACATGATGGCAGGAAATACAGTAAGGGGAATATTTAGAACTCCTTTTTGGTTGCAGGTGATGGATTGACCTAGGATTGTAGACTTTGAGTAGGTAGTTGAATATATGAGACTGAAATTCAGAGGAAAAGTTCAGGCTGAAATATAAATTTGAATCAAACTACTGTTGTTATTGTCTGAGTGAGCTCTTTAGGCTTCGAAAATTAACACGTCGGGAAGAAAACTAAGAGATTGAAGGTACTCTAGAAGAAGCCCTTGTCCTAGAATCAGGTAGGTTATGTGTTCCAGGCAAGATAATAAGTGAGAAATGAACTGAAGATGTTACAATTTAGACCCAATATGGGACTTCAGAAAGAACAATTTTGGTGGAGAGGGGATGAAAGCCTTGCTAGATGGGATTCAAGAAAAAATATTAAGAATAATTTGGAATTGTCTAAGATAGACATTTTTGTACTGTAATTTCTCTCAAGAAGAAAGTAGAAATAGGTTCATAATTGTAGTTATGGTTATGTCTAGGGTCAAAAAAACTGTTTGTTTTAGGATAGGAGAGAAAGAAATAATATCATGTTGTATGCAATGTGGAAAAAAAGAATGAAAGGGAAACTGATTATATAAGATAAAGAAAATAAAATTTTAGGATTAGTATCTTTGAGTAGGTAACAAAATATGGGATACAAAGGCAAAGATGAAAGGGTTGTACTTCGTTTGAAACTGGGGGTAGTTCTTCCAGGGTGTCTGGAATTGAAGAGTATACGCATAGATGAGTGAAGGAAATAGATGGATTAATGGGAGTTTTTAGGGTTTTTATTACAATGTTATCAGGTGAGAGTAAGACAGGTGAAGTAGGTATCAAATATTTTGTCTGAAAATTCGTATATAAACTTCTCTCCATACACATGTTTGTTACAGAGCCAACTGCCAACCACGTTTGTTTCCTTTCTAACTTATTTCCACTTAGTGATTTTCCGATGTCTAGGAATAGTTTAAGGAGAAGTTTGTTATACTTGACAGAAGACAAATTTAAAAATGGAGGGAATGGACCTTCTTTAATATTTTATATCTTCAACTTTCTTATTCTATACACTTTATCAAATTACTAGACATTTCAAGCTTTATTTTATATGTAAAATGAAGAAAAATATTCAAATATATTCATTTATATATTTTTTGTAAAGAATGAAAGCATCTGAAAAAGTATTCTAAACTTGGAAATTGGCAACAGAGATTTCTGAGTGTTTTTTTCAGTGAATTTTAAGGGCTTATCTTTAATTGGTTTTCTATTGACTGGAGAATTTTTCACTTTTCTTGATGGCAAGACACCTCTAAAAGTTACATGTAATGGTCTGTAAGATATTAATCAATTTTGTAACAAAGCTCCAGTCTTAGCTTAGCATTCCTTTATTAAATTACTTACAGACCTGAGCCCGCGGGTTCGAGACCCTCCTGGGCAGCAAGACCTCATCTCTAAAATAAATAAAAAAATCAGCTAGGCGTGGTAGCGCATGCCTGTAATTCCCGCTACTCGGAAGGCTGAGGCGGAGGGATCACTGGAGCCTAGCAGGCGAGGCTGCGGTGGCCGGAAGCGGCCACTGCACTCCAGTCTGGGCGACCGAGTGAGACTCCAACTCAAAAAAAAAAAAAAAAAATTACTTACAGAGATCTAGTTTCTCAAATGCTATTTGAACTGGTTTTAACTTATTTTTAGTTTTCTCATTAATTAATCAGGTAAGTAAAACTTTAACATTTGTTCATTTCATATTTGCATGAGCATTTACATTTTTTAAATGTAAACTTTAACAAATAATATTATAATCTCTAGCAGAATGTCTGACATATGTTACTTCAGTTGCCTCCCAGCCCACTCCCATGTCTATTTTAATCATAGCTTTTAGCTCTTTTAATTAAAAATAATAAAAATACAGTCAAGCATTTCTCCTTAACATCATATTCTCTTACATTGTTAAGCAAATGGAAAGATTTAATTTGTACAAATTATTGATGTTTTCTCTTGACTAAATACTAAAATTAAATTATTCACATTCAGTGGAAACTGGGACTGGTAACCAGGGTCACAGGATTAGGTCAGTGATAGAATTTTGTCAGAATCCTGGCTACATTATTTAGATGGTTTGATCAGCTATGTCTTTATCCATAAAAATAAAAGCTGAAAATACTGAAAATAAAAGCCCTCAGCTTTTGTGTGTATGTGACTGAAAGTACACAGCACAATTTCTGCTCCTTCACATCATAAACTTTTACCTTATTAAAACTCGGTGCTCAAATTAGAATTAAATATCCTAATTGAAGACTCCTAATCCTTTATTTTGTGTTGGAATAAAACCCAAACTCACCATCTTTATAATGCCAGCAGCTTGACAACTCATGTATTATATATTAGCTCAGCTCCTCTCTTCTCTATTTAGCTACGTCCATTTGATGCTCTCACCATCTTCCATTTCAGAAAACCAAGTCAGTCTTCACTCTGGCTCTCTTATGTATAATATCTTGTGGTGTAATGCTTGAAACTAAGATTCAATATTAGGTGTTGCCTTGTCATCTGGTAAAATTGAGAGAGCCTCAAATGGTCTCTGCAAGTTTCCTTCCTCATTTGCCCTTATAGATAAGTTTCCCCTCACCAAGCAATCATCTTTATCACAGAGACCAAGCCCCCATTGACTACTTATTTGTTAGTGGTAGACTTCAGTCCCCTGCCAGCCCTAGAATGACTCAAATAAGTCAGACACATCCTTCCTCTTGTTACTTAAATGTCTCATCCTGCATCTTTTTCATTTGGTCTCCAGTGCAACCTTCTGTGGGGCCCTGTGCAACAAAGTGTCCTCTTACCTCCTCTGGCTGTGAGAATATGTAATGAATATCCAGCTGCCAATCTCAACTGATCAGTGTTGAACGTTGTGCTTTCAGTCATCTAATAACGTAAGACAGGAATCACGTTAGCCAATAGGATGAAAAGGAGGAAAATAAAACTCATCTGTTGAAACAAATTCTTCCTAATTTTCTTTCTTTTATCCCCTCATTCCTCCATCCATGCCTCCATTCATGCATCCATGAAATTATCTAATCAATACTTATTAATATACATACAGAATATGTTCTATTTATTCATATATGCATTTGAAAAATATTTATTAGTAACTAAATCTATATCAGAATTGTTTCCTAAATGTGTCTTATTTTCTAACTTTCTTACTACATTAATTCAGTTCCTTCACATTATAAATTATAGTCTTTTTCAACTATAAAGACAATAAAGGGAAAATGCTGAAAACCTATAAACATGTTATCTAGCTTAGTCATGGGTTAATATGCATTTACTGATTCAATTTGGGTTTACTGAAGCCCTACTCTTTACAAATAATTGTTATCAGTCTTGAGGATAGGTATAGTGAAATCAAAGGAAAACAAAACCCAACAAACCAAAAATATAAAATAAAACAACAAAAACAATCACTGTTGTTGTGACACTTGTTTTTTTAATTGCTTTATTGAGATATAATTCACATATCATATAGTTCACTCATTTAAACTGTTCAATTTACCATATCTAGTATATTCACAGAATTGTATATCATCACAATCTAATTTTAGAATATTTTCATCACTCTCCCCCAAAAACCTAATACCCATTTGTGGTTACTCCCCATTCACTCCCCTAAACTCCCTTGCTTTAGTCTCAAGAAATATTAATATACTTTCTATCTTTACAGATTTGCCTATCTTGACATTTAATTTTTATGGAATCATACAATATATAGTCCATTGTGACTGTCTTCTTTCATTTAGTGTAATATTTTCAAGATTCATCCATGTTGTAGCATGTATCAATGCTCAGTTCCTTTTGTTGACAACTAATATTTCATTCATCTTATGAAAATTGGACTTTTTTTTTGGAGGGATTGGGATCTCACTTTGTTACCCATGCTGGAGTACAGTGGTATGTTCATGGCTTATTAGCCTCCTGGGTTCAAGTAATTCAACCACCTCAGCCACTTGAGTAGTTGAAAATACAGGCGTGCACCACCTTGCTTGGCTAATTTTTTTTTTATTTTATGTAGAGACGAGGTTTTGCTATGTTGCCAAGCTTGTCTTGAACTCCTGGGCTCAAACCATTTTCCTGTCTTGGCCTCCCAAAGTGCTGAGATTACATGCATGAAGCACTGTGTCCAGCTGGATATAGTACATTTTTTTGTATTCATACATCACAGCTGATGGACGTTTTGCTTGTTTTCAATTTGGGGTATTATAATAATGTTACTATGCACAGTTATGTTCCAGTATTTTTAGGGAAGTAGGTTTCATTTCCCTTGGGTACATACATAGCAGTGGAATTTCTAGGTCATATGATAACTCTGTGTCTAACATTTTGAGAAACTGCCAAACTGTTTTCCAAAGTGGCTGCATCATTTTTCATTCCTATAAAAAATGTACAAGATTTCTAATTTCTCCATGTCCTCACCAATACTTGTTAGAGTCTGCTTTTTTTTTTACTTATAGCCATTCTAATATAGGTACCGTAATATTATGGTTTGATTTTCATTTCCTAATGAGAAGTAATTTGAGCATATTTCCATGTGTTTATTGGTTATTTGTATATCTTTGAAGCAATGTCTTTTCAAATAACTGGTCCATTTTTAAATTGGGTTATTTGTCTTTTTATTATTGAGTTGTAATAATTCTTTGTATATTCTGAATAAAAGTCCCTTACTAAACACATAATTTGCAAATATCATTTCCTGTTCTATGAGTTTGCCTTTTCTCTTGATGGTATCATTAAAATAGAAGTGACAAACATGCATTTTTGCTGACGTCAAATTTGTCTATTTTTTTTGTTAGTACTTGTGGTTTTGGGTGACACTTTTTTTTTTTTTTTTGAGTTGGAGTCTCACTCTGTCGCCCAGACTGGAGTGCAGTGGCCGCTCCCGGCCACCGCAGCCTCGACCTGCTGGGCTCCGGCGATCCTTCCGCCTCAGCCTCCCGAATAGCTGGAATTACAGGCGCGCACTACCACGCCCAGTTGATTTTTTTTGATTCATTGTAGAGATGAGGTCTCGCTGCCCAGGCGGGTCTCGAACCCGCGGGCTCAGGCAATCCACTCACCTCAGCCTCCCAAAGGCGCGGGATTACAGGCTGAGCCACCGAGCCCGGCTTGGGTGACACTTTTTAATGATGATAAAGAGATAGAAAGTAAGCACCAAATTAACAACACCAAAAAAAAAAAAAAAATATATATATATATATATGTAATACATCACTAGGAGACAATTCTCTGAATTCTTTTTTTTTTTTTTAGTTGGAGTCTCACTCTGTCGCCCAGACTGGAGTGCAGTGGCCCACCGCAGCCTCGACCTGCTGGGCTCAGGCGCCACCACGCCCGGCTAATTTTTGATTTATTGTAGAGATGAAGTCTCGCCAAATTGTCCAGGCTGGTCTCGAACCCGCAGGTTCAGGCAATCCACTCACCTCGGCCTACCAAGGCGCGGGATTACAGGCTGAGCCACTGAGCCCGGCAATCTCTGAAGTTTTATAACTAACTTTGTAAGTTATGAGCGAATGATTGTGGTAAATACATGAAAAAGAAGTGAGCTAACATTTTCAAAAATTATGCATTTTTGACATGACAAAGCAAAAATTAGGAGATCAGTATGTCTGGGACAGAGTGAGCCAGTGGCAGGAGTTAACAGATGATAAGGCCAAAGAAGTAACCAGTGGCCATAACAATATTGGCTATTGGGAGCAGAGTAAGATCTTTGGTTGTGAGAATGGTAGGAATCTATTACAGGGGTTGATCAAGGGACTGTCATTAACATATCTTCATTTAAAAAGGAATTTTTTGCCTGCTAATAGAGAATAGGCAATAGGAGCAAAGATTAAAGCAGGAAAGCAAATTAGGAAGCTATTATAATAGTCCTGGTGAAACATGATGATGGCATTAAATGTGGAGATAATTATTAAATTATTTTAATACAAATAAGGAGTTAATCTAAGAAAATATTCAATTTCATGAACATATTTAAGAATTTCTTCTTTATTTATTAGCATTGGAAAATTGCTTTATTATCAAATATATGCAAAATATTTATCACTATTTAACAATAGACAAGGAACATATGATGAAACAATTAGTTACCTTTATTCAGGAAATTTAAGCTTTCTGACTGAACATGAGTTAAGAATACTCTAATGCAAAAATGCATGTTTGTTTTCTGTACTTTGGAATTTTAAGAGACTTGTTAGCATAATTACTGCCTATAATCCCTGAAGGCCTTCCCTGTTAAATGTAATTAAAATATTCACTGCACTAATTTTCAAATTTACAGAACAAACTACTATTGTGAAATATGTTTATGTATACCAAATAGCAATACAAATAAGTAAATAACTGAGATGAGTTCAATAGTCAGAAAATTGTGTCTATCATCTCTCTGTTGGCCTTTAATCTGACATGAGGAAAGTCTTTGACCAATATCCCTTGACCAATATACATAAAAAATAAATAGATTCAATCTCATGACTTGAATTTCAATTGATCTACTATTTCCTGAACAAAAAATTTTATTTTAGACTTTTATATCTTCCTTTGAGATGATGCATGTAATATATTTCATAAGAAACATTATGAATACTTTCCATACTAATATGTTTTTCTTAAATAAAGAATAACGTTTCAATAATGTTTATAATTTTACCATTCTGGCAAAAAAAATTTCCTCATGAGACTATATTGAAAACACAAAATCTCTGCACTGTAGAAATCATTTCCCTTATGTAAACAGGCATACCATAAAATGTATATTTAATATCACAGTATCATGATGCAATAATTTGAGGCACTTTGGGTTTGAAACTTGCCCTTGGATAAAAACAAATTCATAGCATCTGTTTTAGAGAGTTCAAAATTTTATGTTGCGCTGTGTAAGAATTAAAAGTCATAATTAAAGCATACATTAAGAAGTTTTGTTAACAGTCATAAACTCACAAGAATTGTTGCAATCAGCAGTGTCAATAACTGCAAAACAAGGCAGTAGCACAACAATTTGAATGACTATTTTGATCATTGTTAAAGTGTGTTCATTTAATTCTTTCAATGTCTGACTCAAGCATTTCCCAAAGATAAAAAATAAAATAAAAGGAGAATAAAAGGAAAGGGAGAAAAGTAATATTTTAAAAGGAGTTTGGGAAAAATCCAATGGAAGAAACTAAAATCATTTAATTAGTCATATTTGTGAAAAACTTTATAATTATTTAAAAATATTGTGTGTGTGCTATAATAATATTACTATGACATAATCAAAGTTATGTAGTAGCCTTTCATGAACTGTGTTGTTCAAAAGCAAAGGATAAAATTTAACACCATTTTAATATTGAAGTCTCAAAAATTTAACACTAGTTTCCATCATTTTCTGAATGGATATGTTAATTTATATCCTTTATGCTTGTTTATCTCAGAGAGGATATAGAAATAAGATAAAAATAGAGAAAAAATCATTTTGTAAAAATAAAAATATGACTTCAGAAATAAAGTAATATTTAGTTGCTATTTATGACCCAAGTATTTAGCTCTGATTAATATTTCTGTGTCCATCCCAAATCATTTCAACAAAAAAGAAAAAAACAAGGTTTAGTTTCCAAATGATGTAGTAACAAGTGCATATAATTTAACTTGCTATCTATTATACTTTTTTCGGCTTTACTTTATTTTATATTGAAGATAGAGGGTACCAGTCAGTATCAGGTACACACGCTATGTGCAGGTGGATATTGGACCTCAAACAGGCCCTCACTTCTCCTGGTTTACGATCAGTTACCCTTTATGTTGTTACATGCCACTCTTTCTTCCTCCTCTGACAGTGTCCCGCAACTGCCAATCCCTCCCTTGTGCTATTGTGATCAATGTCCAGGTCCCACTTAGGAGTGAGAACATTTGGTATTCGGTTCTTTGATTCTGTGATAGCAAACACAGAGCCAACGGAGAGTATCTATTATACTTTTAAATCTTGTAAGAAATTTCAAGATGCTTCTATAATACCAACTCCCATTTATATGCAATGTTTAAATGTTATTTCAGTGTTAATCATAGAGGACATGGTTGACCTTTCACTTATTATAGTACTTCTACCTTAGAACATAGTTGCACACTTTGCCTGTTGAAATTCTGCCATTGGGCTCTACTGAAATTCCCCATTTAAACATCTCCTAAGAAGAGTTAACTATTTCTGTTTCTGTGCTTCCAGATTATCAGTTGCACATTTTTATTAGTTTGGTCTTTACACTAGTTCACAATCCATATTCTGTTTGTGGTACATTACTCATTTTAAATGCTATAACTATTTGAAAGTTGGTCTATTGTATTCAGCATCTGGAATACCCACAATATTTCAATATAATCAAATTTAGTCATACAAGTACAGGTAGTTAAAGTGTAATACATTATACTAAAAGGTAGATATGCCCCTTACCCAATAGCACTTACATGTCTCAAATGAGACATATTTTAAATAAATGTTGTTACAAGTTTACTGTGTACAACATGAAACAGTGATTCTCTTTATTATAAATGATTAATTTTATTGTGGCATATAACAACAAGCCCTAACATAACTAAGAGGCTGGGACAATGAAGAAAATGCTATATTTAAGCAGGTAGTGAGTGATCAATGAATCAATATTTTTTGTTTGTTTGTTTGTTTTTAAGTTGGAGTCTTACTTTGTCGCCAAAGCCGTGGTGCAGTGGCAAGATCACTATCCAGCCTCAAACAACTTGGCTCTGGCAATCCTTCCTCCACAGCCTCTCTAGTAGCTGGGACTATAGGCAAGTGCCAGTACAGCCAACTAAATTTTCTATTTTTTGTAGAGATGAGATCTCACTATGTTGTATAGGCTGTTCTTTAACCCTTGGGCACAAGCAATCCACACACCTAAGCCTCCCAAAGTGCTGGGATTACAGGCATGAGCCATCACTCCATGCTAGTTTTTAATTAAGTTAATTGATAATCAAGTTCAATTTTTAAAAAAATATTATATAGATGTTGTATTGCATTGATGGGCAGAAATAAAACATTAATAACAAATCACTTGTAAACATTTAAAGGATTATGGTAAATGGTGGTCCAGATGCAGCAAGTTTCTTTTTTGTTTATGTAATATATTGTGGTATTTGAGGAATGTCTTAACTCCAGATGTGAAGAAGTTAAAAAAAAATATGAGAAGCACAAACAAAAATGTTTGAATCCAAGAATTATTTTTCTGCCTTCCTAAATGTCTATCCACTACTCTTATTTTATTCATTTGCATTCAAATTATGATTTTTCTCATTTAATAATCTCAGTTTTGTCTCATTTCACTAAGATACTAAGCCTTAACTGTGCTCAATTTGCAATAGGCTGAGCTCTTGGTCATGATAAACTATGTAGTTTATTTCCTAATTAATGACACTATTCATACTGTTAATGTTGCAGAAGTTAACAAATCTCTGAACTTACATGACCAGGAAAACTACAGATCCATATTATATTAGAATCTGTATTTAACAAAATAAAAATTATGTTACATGAGGAAATAAAGCAATATGATGTGTATTTTGCCTATAGCATTGCAATTTTCAAAACTTTGACTACTACAATTTTTGTTGCAAAGAAAAATTTAAGATTATTTCCCTTCTCTCAAATGCCTTCATTCTAGGAAACTTGTAGTACAGAATCTATGGATCCATAATGACATTCACATATCTAGAAATTACTTAGCAAGCATCTATCTGACTCTGTACAAGCTATAGGTGTTATGAAGTTGAAAAACACAATTTTTGCTTGTTAGAAGTTTATATTATTGTTAGAAAACAGCAATAACAGATAACTGTCTCACCCTGTATCTCATCTGTTGATGCCTGATCATGTTGGTGATGTGGGAAAAATGTGGACGCCCCCTATACAGTTATCCTCTTCCTCCAGAATTCCAACTTTCTGGAACTCAAACTAAAGGATTCTTCTCAGAATATTCCACCTGCCTCTTACTTTTGTGTTTCCTTCTTTTCTTCGTCCTCAGCATATAGTAACTTATATACTTTGGGCCATGATAGAGTCTTTGAAACCTATAATTTCCCGTCAGAATTTTTCTTACAAACTTGTTCCTGCTCATGAAATCAAAAGCCAGAATTTTATTGCCTATTTCTCTGGTTCTCTTAGAATGATTCACCATTTGTGGTATAAACAAAGCAAAGGAAGAAAATTAAAAAAAAAAAAACACACACATAAGTTAAAACTTCATAAGTTTATAGTGAATAATGCCAAACCCATTAACTTATGTTTCCCATAAGACTATAAATCTGTTATAAAATTATCTTTTTGTGTGGATGTTATATGTCTATGTCCATTAGTTCACATATATTCAATCAAGTACTCCAGCACTCTTGGTTGATAAGATTTATTTCTCCACTGAATTGCCTTTGCCATTTATTTTTATTTTTATTTTTTTGGTGGGGATCAATGTGTCAATGGTTTTTATTTATTTATTTTTACAATCAATATTTTTTATTATGATATTGTGGGGTACAGTTAAGGGTTAGGTATACAAATATGCTTCATTCAGGCACCCTTGTTGATAAGAGGTGACTTCCCATCCCCAGACAGATGTTTACTACCATTAATCCCATCTCCCTTCCTCTCCCCACCCCCATAGTTTCCCACCACTATGTCATTTTCTTATGGTAATACGTTGGATGATCAAGGTCCACTATATGAGTGAGAACATGTGATACTCAGATCTTTGTTTCTGTGAGAGGTCACTCAGTATTATAGACTATAGTTCCATCTAGGTTGCTGCGAAATTCATGATTTTGTTCTTTTTTATGGTTACATAGTATTCCATCATGTATATGTACCACATTTTTTTAATCCAGTCCTCTTTTACCGGACAGCATGGTTGCTTCCAGGTTCTTGCTATTGTGAACAATGCTGCAATAAACATTCGTGTGCAGGTATCTTTTTGATAGAGGGATTTGTGATCTTCAGGGTATATTCCCAAAAGAAGGATTGCAGGGCCATATGGGAGGTTGATATTTAGAGATTTTAGGAATCGTCACACTGCTTTCCACAGAGGTTGAACTAGTTTACACTCCCACCAACAGTGTAGAAGTGTTTCCTTTTCACCACACCCTCTCCAGCAACTGTTATTTTTTAAATTATTGATAATTGCCATTCTGACTGGAGTTAGGTGGTATCTCAGTGTAGTTTTGATTTGCATCTCGCTGATGATTAGTGAGGTTGAACATTTCTTCATGTGTCTGTTGGCTACTCAGATGTCTTCCTTTGTGAAGTATCTGTTCATATCTTTTGCTCAATTTATAATGGGGTTGTTTGCTTTTTTCTTTTCAGAGCATTTGAGTTCCTTGTAGATCCAAAATGTTAAACCTTTGTCAGACCTGGAGTTGGCAAATACTTTTTCCCAGTCTGTAGGCTGTCTCCCTGCTCTCTTGATAGTTTCTTTGGCATTGCAGAAGCTTGTCAGTTTAATGAGGTCCCAGTTGTCTGTCTTCTCTCTTATGGCCTGTGGGTTTGGGTTTTGTTCAGGAATTGAATGCCAGTTCCAATTTCCATGAGGGTACGTCCTTCATTTTCTAAGGTTCTTATGGTTTGAGGTTTTACATTTAGGTCTCTGATCCATTTGGAGTTAATTTTTGTGTATGGGGATAGATAGGGGTCCTGTTTCAATCTTCTGTATGTGGTCAGCCAGTTTTCCCAGCACCAGTTACTGAATAGGTTCTCCTCTCCCCAGTGGTAGGTGGTGAGGGCTTTGTCGAAGATGAGTTGGTTGAGAAATTGGGGTTTTGCTTCTGGAATCTCAATTCTGTTCCATTGATCTATATGCCTGTTCCTGTACCAATACCAAACTGTTTTGATGATTGTAGCTTTATAGTAAAGTTTGAAGTCTAGTAATGTGATACCACCTGCTTTTTTTTTTATTGTTGTTGTTTTGTTTTTGCTGAGGATTGTTCTCGCTATTCTTGGCTGTTTGTGTTTCCATATGACTGACTGTGTTGTTTTTTCTAGGTCTGAGAAGAATGTTGCTGGTAATTTGACGGGTATTGCATTAAATCTGTAGATTGCCTTAGGTAAGATGGACATCTTCACAATGTTGATTCTTCCAATCCATGAACATGGGATATTTTTCTACTTGTTTGTGTCATCTTTGATTTCTTTGATCAATGTTTTGTAGTTTTCATTGTAAAGGTCTTTCACGTTTCTGGTTAGGAAGATGCCAAGGTATTTCATTTTTTTTTGTGGCTATTGTGAATGGAATTGTGTTTTTTATTTGGGTTTCTGTTTGTTTATTATTGGTATAAAGAAATGCAATTGTCTTTTACACATTTATTTTATATCCTGAGACTTTGCCAAAGGCCTTTAGCAGTCTAAGCAGGTTTTTGACAGATTCTCCTGGGTTTTCAAGGTACACGATCTTGACTTCCTCTTTTCCTATTTGAATATCCCTGATTGCCTTCTCTTTTCTGATTGCTGTGGCCAGGACTTCCAATACTATATTGAACAGGAGGGGTGAGAGTGGGCATCCTTGTCTTGTTCCTGTTTTCAGGGGAAATGTTTCCAGTTTTTGTCCTTTTAGGACTATGCTGTCTGTGGGTTTCTCATAGATGGCTTTTACTATTTTGAGGTATGTTTGCCGTATGCCTAGATATTTGAGGGTTTTCATCAAGAAGGGGTGCTGGATTTTATCAAAAACTTTTTCTGCATCTAATGATATAATTATGTTGTTTTTCTTTTGATATCTGTTGATGTATTTAATTACATTTATGGTTTTACGAATGTTGAACCACTCTTGCATCCCACAAATGCTTGCTTTGCATGTAATATTCCAAAGTCACACAAAATAAATAAATTGCAGAAGTTGGAGAAAAAGTAAATCAACAGTTTACAAAGAGTGAAATTGAGAATTGAAAATATTGCAGATGTTAACAAATCTCCGAACTTACATGACCAGGAAAACTACAGATTCATTTTATATTAGAACCTGTATTTAAGAAAATAAAAATTATGTCACATGATGAAATAAAGCAATGTGATGTCTTTTGCCTATAAGATTGCAATTTTCAAAACCTTGGCTACTACAATTTTTGTTGCAAAGATAAAAATTAAGATTATATATATAATATGATTTTGCCTCCAAATGGCTTAAGACCACTAGAATGCTCTTTCTTTACTCTAGGTCCCATCACGCCTTAAAAATCAGTGGTGTAGCACTGACCCATGCCAAAATCACTTTCCACTACCAAGCATTTCTCTGAATTCTTCATGGTTTCATCACCCAACTTAACATCCCCTTAACATCCTTCTCTTCTAGAGTATAGCAGCCACAGTGTGTTTTGTCACTTCAGTCATTCTCTCTAGCTCACCCAATCCTCACCACTCTGCCCTGAGTTCCCAATCTGCTTTATGAACATCCAGACTGGAAATGAGTAAAACATTTTCAAAACTTTCTCTGCCCACTTTTCTTAACTGAAAACTGGCTCTTTTCAGAGGAAAATATTTTCCCTGCAAACATCAACACAATAGGTTTTCCTTTATGCTTTATAGTTTGCGTTGCAGTTCTCACAATTCTTGTTTTAGAAGTTAGTATAGATCTCCTTCTTGCTCCTTGATGGTACTTCCATAACATTTCTTCTGTTTTTAGTTAAACAACCATAAACATGGTGAGAAAAACTGAGAAACATTTTTTCTATATTCTGTATTGCACATTATAGGATATTCTTCTCTTCCTGTCTTCGTTTTTTCTTCTTTCTTTTTCTTTTCTTCCCTTCCCGTCCCTTTCCTTCCGGTCCTCCTCCTTTCTTTTTGTTTCTACCAAACAGATCTCTCCCTATAATTCTGGTAAATGATGGCAATTGACTCTCGGGCTTCTTCTCTACCTGAAAACATGGCATGGCTCTCAGACAACCACATATCTGTATGAATATACATTGACAAACCCCATCCAAGCTGTTTCTTCTTCTTTACACCAGTAATGGGCACAGATTCCTATGAGGATACTTCATTTTTGTTGACAAAAGAAATATTACTTAAAAATAAGAAGTTAAAACATCTCAAGCATTTCTTTTTGATCAGCTATTTCTCTTGACATTCTTTCAATCACCATTTTCTCTCATTTTCACTCTCCTCCTCATCTGGCAGACATTCTTTGGTCCATACTTGATGATAAATTTCCAAACACCCAGACCTGGCTACTTCCTCCTTCATTCTGTCATATTGACTATAAAAACTGCTTCCCAGCTTGGGCCTGCCAGTGGACACTAATACCACCATGGACCTGTTGTTCGGGTGCTGGAAGACTCCAGAAGAGCTGCTGAGACAGAACTAGAGAGCTCTGAACTGCACCATGAGGGAGCTGGACCGAGAACAACAGAAGCTAGAGACCCAGGAGAAGAAAATCATTGCAGACATCAAGAAGATGGCCAAGCAGGGCCAGATGGATGCTGTGCACATCATGGCAAAAGACCTAGTGCGCACTAGGCGCTATGTACGCAACTTTGTTTTGATGTGGGCCAATATCCAGGCTGTGTAGCTCAAGATTCAGACGCTCAAGTTCAGCAACTCAATGACTCAAGCCATGAAGGGTGTCACTAAGGCCATGGGCACAATGAACAGACAGCTAAAATTGCTCCAGATCCAGAAGATCATGATGGAATTTGAGCAGCAGGCAGAGATCATGGACATGAAGGAGGAAATGATGAATGATGCCACTGATGATGCCATGGGTGATGAGGAAGATGAAGAGGAGAGTGATGCTGTTGTATCCCAGGTCTTGGATGAGCTGGGACTGAGCCTGACAGATGAGCTGTCCAACCTCCCCTCTACTGGAGGCTCACTCAGTGTAGCTGCTGGTGAGACAAAACCAGAAGCTGCAGCCTCAGCCCTGGCTGATGCTGATGCAGACCCGGAGGAGCGACTCAAGAACCTACGGAGAGTGCCACTTGGGAGTGCAGGGACCAGTGGATGTCTGGAACCTTTACCATAATCACTCTGTAATTAAAGAGACTGGACACTAAAAAACAAAACAAAGCAGAACAAACAAACAAAAACCAGAAAGTTTTCTGATTCTTCTTCTGTCTTTCAATCTTACAATGATATTACTGTATTTTTAGTGGGGGACAAAAAGGCATTTTTTTTTAAGATTAACATACCAATTATAAATAAGTTTGAGCTATAAAGATTCAGTTTGGTTTTACAGAATTATAATTCAATATATTTTAGTCACTATATATGTGTGTATATATTCATTTAAATTAATGTAAAAAGCATAATAACTAAATAAGAGAAAATTCTAGAGTTGTGGGAATTACAAACTTACTGTATAGTACAATTTGCAATGTCAGTTAACAGAACAAAATAGGTCTTTAAATGACTCTATAAATAAATATCTTCAATGTTGATTTACAAGCATTAAGCAAACAAATCAATTGAATTTCAGTTAACTATATGAAGTTAAGAATGCTAGTATTTCAAATGAGGAGTTGCTTATATAAATGTAGTGGCTAACTTTGATTAATTTTGTTTGTTTGTTTTCTAATAATTACTTCACTGCTTTATAATTCATAAAATTATGTTGTCTCATGGTTACCTCCCCTTCCCCACCATTTATTTCTCTCTATAGCCAATTCTCACAAGCACATACATAATTATATATTGAAAAATTCTAAGCCATAACAAGTGTAAGAATATTAGACTATACACATGAGTTTTCAAAAATGCTCTAGATTGGCTAATTTGTCAAACAGTCACACTGCTTTTCTATTTGCAGAACTCAGCTAAAACGTATGCAAATGGAAATCATCCATTTTCATGAATTAATAACAAATGTAATGTGACCTCTTAGTGTTGACTACTCCTCCTCCTCATCACCTATCATCCTTATGTATTTCAAAGTTTGAAAAATAAATTCCATTTGATTCACAGAGCTGACATTACAAGAGCATAAATAAAGTCTGCAGTAGAATAGAAATAAACCACAGTAAGCCTCAATCCTAGTCTGTAAGACTAATCTTTCTGCTTGTACTGTCTGCCATTTTCCAGTGGCTATTTTTTAAGGGAAGCACTGTCTTCAGAGATCACTATTAGGATGCACAGAAAATATTTAGACTTTAGATAATATGACATGCTTATTAACATGTTTTAATATGACTTTAGATGATATAACATGCTTTTCAGCATATATTAATTGACAATATATGCAAAACACTGCCAAGTATGCATACATAAAACCTGATATAATAGTAGAAAAGTTTACATATTTTGAAAATCATCTATTTGCTAATTCTTTCATTCATTAACTTAACAAAATTGTGAATTCATATATGCCATTGGTCTATGCTGTGCTGACACCAAAATTAAAAGCCATGAATTCTGCTTTTAAAGGTTAACAATCTCTACTGAAAGACAGAGAATGATGCTTGTGACACAAATAATAATCATCCCAACAAAAATAAAGGTAAAGCATTTAGTGGATGCTTTTATTGTGTTAAGCATGGTTTGTTAAATCTTTATAGTAGTCCTTGAATTTAGATACAATTATTAACCTCATATCTCACAGAAGGAAATTGAGGAACAAAAATATATACATAACAGAAATTTATGACTGCAGAATGACAAATGTGAAGCTGAATATAATTCACATAGAATTTTCAAAATGCACCCTCAATACCCTCAATATGCATATCCTAACAAGGTGCCACTAGAATGCATTAAGAACAAACTACCACAAAAGTTTTTGGTGAAGGAAGATAAGACAGGACATATTCTCTGAACTGTCATAAAGTACGAGAGTTAACGAAGGAAGAAACTGAGGAAACACTCCTGGGTTGAGGAAACAGCATGAGAAAAGCCATTGTAGAGAATGTCAAGCAGTTTGGAGTTACTGGAGTATAGAAGTGGAGAAATGGAATGAAGGGAAAAGGGGGAAATTCTGGCAGATCTCAAAGTTTCTATTCGCCAGATCAAAAAGCTCAGATTCTGCTTTGAAGAAAATAGGAAGCCCTGAAGTGTTTTGTTTCAAGGGGTGACATTGTCACATTGGTACTTTAGATGTTCAAGCTGGCATCCTTTGTGAGATACTTTGAGAAGGCTAACATGAGAGAGAAAAGGAAAGCCTTTGTATATTGTTGTGGTAGAACCGTTGAGTTACAATACAGCATGAATGTGGGATAGATATCGGAATGTAGAGAAATGAATGAAATGTGATTATATTTAGAGTATAAACTGGAAAATTTGATTTGACATATGTGCTTTGAAAATAGTCATTAAATATAATTTCTAGGTTTTTTTTCACCCAAGATTCAATGCCAAACCCTCCAACTGAGATTAAGACTAAAATATAGGTAAATTGTATGGAATTCTGAGAAGGAAAACTTTTTTTGTGAGTCAAAAGAATTATGAAAGAAAGAATTGATATTTTAAAAAAAGAATAATCTGTAGAGGAATGATGACATTATTACGGACATAGGGTATATAATATTAGAACAAACACCGGAAGATACCATTTTTAAAATTCAAGAATAGAAAGTAAAAGTGGCTTGAAGTAATAGGAAAGAAGAATGAGGAAGTGATGGAGATGATATTGTCAAGATACACTGGATAGGATTGATGGAGATTTACATACTTGGTTAGGGAGGGCTTATATCTAGTTACTTGTTCTAGAGTATGAATTGTCTAGTAACTAATATTCAGTCTTTGAAAATGTTTAACTTTCAAAAATAATTTTGACATACATATGAATGAATAATGTAAATGTTTCTAGAATTGTTAAGAGATTAAGGATAACCACAATAAATTATCAAATGTATCATTTGCATTCTATATGGCAGGCATTCTATTTGCCATTTGTACAATAAACAGCAAAACAGATAGATTCTTATAAATTAAGGTAAGTTAGTGATAGGCAGTAAACAAGTGAGACAATTTTTATTTATGCACATCAATATCTATCTATGCATATCCATGGGTATAAAAACATAGTTTGTAATAGACATGCAATGCAATGATAGAAACAAGCTGTCATGATAGAGAATAAAAGAGGGAGAATGTACTTTCAGATTCTGGTCGTCAGATCACCCCCTGCGATACATTATTCACTGATTGTCGAGCTAGAAAGGTGTCATCTAAGCTGAACATTAGCGGATAAGTGTTCAGTAACGCAAAGAGTAGAGAGTAAGGTACCCATAAACAGCCATGAGAATATGTGTAAGAGCACTAAAGTGGAAAAGAGCATTGTTTGCTTCAGGAATAGCAAGAAGCTCACTAAGCCTGGAGCACTGAAGATCAGAGTGAAAACGACAAGGTTGGAAG